>NC_142776.1:3817500-3925000 GCF_988280905.1 Pimephales promelas | reverse complement strand
CGGCTTTTAACACCCGCAGACCCACACACACATACTGATTTAATCACACAGTGATGAGATATAGACACATGTGCTGACATATATATATATACGTATAAGTGCTTTAAAACTGGAATGTACCAGAACAACTGATCCATTGTATAGTCTCTTTTACACTATATCACTTGAGAGTATTTTTTCCAGGACAGAGTTTTGAGCCATAGGCTTTAATAAAATGTATATTATATTATATTATATTATATTATATTATATTATATTAATATATAATATAATTGTTTGGTTCGATGTGAAGTGGAGTAACCCCTTCAGCCGTTACTTATTCACGATAAAGCACTTGCCTCCAGTACCTTATTGCTATTATAAAATGGTTACCACACAATAAAAATATTAAAGTAAAACAAATATGTAGTAGTGCAACTTTCATGAAGTAAAATCAGTAAAAGCCTTCCTTCCGCTAGAAAAAAAATAGTCCCTGACCTATTGAGAAAAAAAAGCAGTCTAACTTGTCCACTTTAGTCTTGCACTAGTGTGCCACTATAGTATACATGAATGAAAATGTGACTTAAGAAGATTTTCAGCAAATAACTATGTACGTTTAGGTCTGTTTCTCTCACACAGCCATTGAATTTTAATTTGTGAGTGAACTGATGCTATACTCAGCTCTTCCCTCATCCCTGCTCCAATCTCCGGTGGTTTGCAGACGAGGCCTGTGGTGGAGCCGTAATCGGCCCTGCTGATTGGCTGAGCTTCTTGAATGGTTACAGTAGAGGATTCATGTTCAGGTTTGTTTCTGTGCTGAAAATAGGATGATGTAGGCTTGGGAGACATGGGGTCGGATCATATAGCCCATTTCATGTATTATTAACCAGCTGTTCACACTGGCCCACTGCATACTATTGATCATTTCTCTTTAAAACTTACTCTAGTACTTTCATTTTGTGTTTCATATGTGTTCTGATGGCCAAAGAATTAAAAGAACATTGAAACCGTGCTGAGAATATACAGTAAGCCCGAGTGTACACATGCGTAGTGATTTTTTTTGCTCTTTGAACGCTCTCCGTCCATATTCGGCCTGTGGTTGATCAATACAGATGATCAGGTAATATAGAGCCACGGATCCTCGTGGGATTTTAGGTGGGATGTACTGTAGCGTTTTCAAGGTGTCTGTGCCGGGTCAGATGTTGCGGTCCACCTTTAATTAGCCAAGTAACTTCTCAGATTGCGCAAAACTCGACACCGCCGGGCCACTCTCGCTGGGCCGGGACAGAGGAGGTGTTGCCGCCCCCGAACCACACCAGGAAGTCTGTGTTCATGTTCTACGTTTCGAGTGCTTTGACACTCACCTTGCGAGGAGGTTTGAAAATCAATGCCGACAGAGGTGCGGCGTCGTGTTTGCCAGTTAATAAGCTGGAGGAGAAGAACAAAGCGCCCCGCTTTCCTTTGAATTCAGATGAGAAAACTCCTCACCGCTGTAATCTCGCACATCAAATATTCATATGGGAAAAATGAGTATGCATCAGCGATTATGCTTTCAGATTTACTCAACGATGGATACAGGCCTGTGCTTGTCTATATGGCTAAGTCAAGTATTGACATTTTTTTTTTTTCGAATAAATGAGTTTATTGCTTTTTAATAACTGTATATATTTGAAATTGAGGAAAGAGGAACTTTGCCAGAGAAAATGACTTGAGTTGTGATTTAACACAAACAAGAATTACAATTTGACTAATCAACCCAGTCAATCATTTGAAGCAATGATATCAGTGTTTTCCTGCTGCCGAAGATCATCAGTAATGCTCAGAGACATGGATGCTCTAACTTCAAACATTTTTACAGCTCATAAACACAGGGGAAAATAGGAGGACATGTTCCATTGACATTTTTATGCAAAAAATCAGCTTTTTGGGAGCTTGACAGACATAATGACTATGAAACTTCTAGATTTTGTTTTTGGATAGAAAAGGTTGTCATGCTTTTCACATATGTGACATTGTTGCAGCTCCTCTCTTCCCAGTCTGTCAGTAACGCTCTGTGTGTGTTTCCCAAAAGCATTGTTAGCCAATGGCTGCATGTTCCAACACCAATTTGGTGTTTCCCGAAATCATCGTTCCAATGAACATTTGCAAACGGCATCGTAAAGTGGTTGGAACGACAGCTCTCCACCTGTGGTCAGAAGCAGAGTTTGTGAACTCTATGTGAACTCTATAAATGAGCAAAATAAGCAAGCTGACAAATATATCTTATTGTACATACAAATGTAATTTACGTCTTTTAGTTTATTACGAGATTTAAAGCGTCATTTTTAGTGCTTATGTGCTCTCTACACTCTTAGAAGAAATGGTTCCATCCCCCGCTTCATATATGGAACTCCAAAATGGTTCTATATAGAACCATTTTTTTGGTAAAAGGTTCTATTGGCCAAGTATGGAACCCCTGGGTTCTGGGAACCCTTTTTTAAGAGTGTATAGAACCTTTTAGGGGTTCCAAATACGTAGCGCTGATAGAACCTTTTGAGGTTCTATATAGAACCTTTTATTATGAGAGTGTTGGCTACGTAAGAACGAGTCTATGATTGAATCTGGAAATAAAGTGAAATAACTGAGAAAAATGAGAAATATTCCTCAGATGACATGTCTGTAATGCATAGCAAAATATTTAGCATTAATTCCATCTCAAACAGATTCATTAAAAGTAGAGGTAGACCGATTAATCGGCCAATTTTTGGCATTTTTTAACATAACCGGCATCGGCCAATATCCAAGTATATCAAGCCGATTATTAGGTCTGTGGGCAGCCTAGTGTTGTCGTGGAACACGTGTTTGACGCACGCTGCCGCTAGAGTCATTTTCAGGACATTTTTTGAGAGGATAAAATGTTTTTGTTGAGAAAGTTTGTCTATGTTAAGTAATTATTATTTCTTTTACATTTTATCTTTCAAATAGAGGTTAAAAACCAAGCAAATATCGGCCAAATATCGTTGGATGTATACGCATTGTCAAAAGCGTCACTATATGACAGCCTAGAATGAGAATAATAATATCTTTATTGTCCACCAGGGTGGAAAATTGTCTTTGGCTCAACCAGAATAAATATACAGACATATAAAACACAGTCTTAAAAACACACAGATCACAAGTTCATAAAAAAAAAAAAAAAATGCGTTGTTATTACTCCACCACCTGTAACATCATTAACCAATTACTGTAAAGCATAATCCTGTAAAAAAACGGTAAACTATGCCAGCTGTAGTTGCCAGCATCATACCGTAAAAATACGGTGTGTTACTGTTTTGAAATTACAATACAGTATAAAACTTTAATTTAGCTATATGCTCTAACACAAAAACAGTAACACACATAGTTACGGTATGATGCTGGCAACCACAGCTGCCAATAGTTTACCGTTTTTTTCACAGGATTATTTTTACAATCAATTTGCGACAATATGGTTTCGGCAAACAGTTGTGGCTAGCAAGTTAATTTCTTAAGCGGCTATGTTGTTGAACGGGAAACACCCCTGTTTAATTACTGTCTCTATGAAGCCCCTCCTCCTGAAAAGCACAATGCTCTGATTGGCCGTCTGGACCAGTGCTTTGTGATTCAACATACTATTAACTAGACTCAACCTTTATTTGTGTATGCATTAGGCTGGGATTATTTAAATGAGAAATACTGAGGTGTTTGTTCCCGGAAGAAAACTCAAGGCTACAATGGAGGCGTGTCAGGGAGTTCAGAAACATTGACACTTTGGATTGACTTTGTGCTTTGTAACTTCACAGACCCTTTTCATGATCAAACAGCAACATTACTAATGTTCATTGTTTTGAGTGGTTTACTACTGGTTTAAACATCCTAACTGTCCATTCTGATGACATGTGACTCAGCATGGAGATCTTGTGTCTGCTGTCATGGAGAGAAATGCCATTACTGGGATCGTCTGACAGTTGGAGAGGCTGTTCCTCTGGGTTCGGTCTGTATTAACACTCCCCTGTTTGTTTAATTCTTTTAATCTGCTGCCGGGCTCCATGGGGTGTGTCTGATTAGTCTAATTAATTTACCGAGCAATTAGAAACAGTAGAAGTGGGCTAACAGAGCATTGCGTGAGTTTGTGTAAATTGAACTCAATTTGCTGGTTGCCTCAATTAAACCTGCTTGTGCCTTTCAAGGGAATATCAATCCACACACACACACACAAACCTGAACCCAAATAGAGACTCTACCCTTTCTTTTTGTGCTACTCATCAGGATGTGTGCCATTCTAAATTAATTAGCAGTAGATTTATTTTTTTTTGAATATTAAAAATTATAAAATTGGAATGAAATTAAAAGTTTTTTTTAATACTTTTGTTTAGCAAGGACACATTAAACTGATCAAATATGGCAGTAAAGACGTTTACATTGTTACAAAATATTTCTACTTCAAATAAAAAAAATTCTTTTGCACTTTAAAGAATCCTGAAAAAAAGTATCGTTTCCACAAAAAAAATATTAAGCATATATTAAGCAATATTGAATTTCTAATAACATTTCAAAAATATTACTGTTTTTACTGTATTTTTGATTCAGGCTTGATGAAATCTTGCCAACCGCAAACTTTTAAGTGGTGTATATGTCTGAAAACAAAAAAATTGAATCTGTTTTTAAAAATTGTTTGGACTTGATCGTCTAAAAACAATAAAATATCAATAGTACACATCAAGGGATTAAACAGGCATAATTAGTCGATATTAACTACATTGTTATGTATGCTTTGTCACTTGTATTGAAATCTCTCTGCTCTGTATTGAATTTATTTGAAATGCAATTTAAATGCAAAGTTTAATTCAAATTCACACTCAGAAACAGAATAAGAGTGACTTTTCACCCAACCAGACACACGCACACACACGCATAAACAGTTCGCTCTCATCCTTGTGCTGCCACATTAGCGAGGGGGCGTTTCTCTCCAGCTAATTAGAGCAAAGAGGTGTGATCTGGTTTTTCAATTAAGGCACATGCTCTGAACACTCCCGAACGATTTCACCCCCTCCTCCCGTCTCAGGGCAGGGTACGAGGGTGGCAGCCTTGCCAAACGTGCAGGGGTAATTAAAGGTGAAGAGCGCGTCTCACACCAGGCCTGTTTAAGGGTTAATGAGGCCTGGGCTGCCCCCCAGCCGAGAAGGGGGCGGGGTTGAGACCCGGAGCTGCCCCGCTTCAAGAGGAGAACCACCCATAGGGGTTCTCTTTGAAGTGTCAGAAGGTCCCCCTTGTTCTGGGTGGCGGGTGTTTCATTTGTCTGAGTGGCAAATAAAAAATTGATGAAGCTGCCAGGAGTTCTCTCCGCCCCCTCGCTCTGACTCAAACACACACACCCACGCCCCCGACATTATTCACAGATTATCCGACCCCTCCTTCTCACCCCCTAATGACCCCCACGAAACCCAGTCAGAGTGACAATGGAGTTAGCGACGTTACGTGTTGTTGCGAGATGGAGAGCTTCTTCTGAAGGTGTCCCATCCTGTAAAAGTCCATTAGATAGAAGCTGGATGTTTTACCCATTATTTGTTCTGGAACTTCTCCAGTCTTGGATGTTGCGTTGTGACTTTCATTCGTCGCTTGGATTGTGACTGTTGTATGTGGAATGATGCTCTAATTTTGGGCCCATGGGGAAAAGTCTTTATTGGCCCTTTTGTGTTGCTGCTGTATTATATGTCAGCATTGGCAGCACTCTCCATGGTCCATCTGCTCATGGCCAGTGGGGATCATTCATGTGAAGCCCATAATAGAAACAAAGAGCACTAAACAGTGAAACTATGGGCGGTACTTGTCTTTCAAGAAATATTTACGATTTTTTTAAAAACAATAAACAAGTGAGATATTGCATTTTAAGATTTTTAACCATACTGATTATCTGCATTGTTAGATTTATAATGAATCTCTTTTAAACTATAGTAACAAACAAATATGAAGAGTTGCATTGATAAGAAAGCCATTGCTTGACTTCTACAGAAACCATAGAATTTCTGCAGATTTAGTACATCCTTCATTCAAAGAGGTTTTGGATGGATGGATGGATGGATGGATGGATGGATGGATGGATGGATGGAAGGATGGATGGATATTTATAGATGGACGGATGGATGGATATTTATGGATTGATGGATGGATGGAAGGAAGGAAGGATGGATGGATATTTATGGGTGGTTGGATGGATGGATGTTTATGAATGGATGAAAATTTATGGATTAAGGGATGCATGGATGGATGGATATTTATGGATGGATGGATGGATGGATGTTTATGGATTGATTGATTTATGGATGGAAGAATGGATGTTTATGGATTGATAGATGGATGGATGGATGTTTATGGATGGATGTTTATGGATTGATAGATGGATGGATGGATAGATGGATGGATGTTTCTGGATGGATGGATATTTATGGATGGATGGATGTTTATGGATGGATGGAAGGATGGATGGATATTTATGGATTGATGGATGGATGTTTATGGATGGATGGATGGATGGATGGATGGATGTTTATGGATGGATGTTTATGGATTGAGATGGATGGATGGATTGATTAATGTTTATGGATGGATGGAAGGATGGATGGATATTTATGGATTGATGGATGGATGTTTATGGATGGATGGATGGATGTTTATGGATGGATGTTTATGGATTGAGATGGATGGATGGATTGATTAATGTTTATGGATGGATGGAAGGATGGATGGATGGATATTTATGGATTGATGGATGGATGTTTATGGATGGATGGATATTGATGGATGGATGGATGTTTATGGATTGATTGATGGATGGATGTTTATGGATGGATGGATGTTTATGGATTGATTGATATATGGATGGATGGATGTTTATGGATGGATGGATGGATGTTGATGGATGCTTATGGATGGATGGATGGATGGATGGGTGTTTATGGGTGGATGGATGGATGAATATTTATGGATGGATGGAAGGAAGGATGGATGAATGTTGATGGATGTTTATGGATGGATGGATGGATGCTTATGGATGGATGGATGGATGCTTATGGATGGATGGATGTTTATGGGTGGGTGGATGGATGGATGAATGTTTATGGATGGATGGAAGGAAGGATGGAAGGATGTTTTTGGATGGATGGATAGAAGAATGAGCTGGATGAGATGGATGATGGATAGATAGATTGATTAACATATATCAAGTTCATGTTTCCTTCATCTGAAATAATGTGCATTTTTTTCTCTTGCTTTTCACATCGATTATGGTCTAAAAGTTTGAGAAGCACATTATCATGTCCGTGCAATGCTATAATCCATTACCGTCCAAGTCAGCTGACTGAACATTTCATTAGGGGCACCAGAGACCTTCTAATTTCATTCCCATCCACTTTGTGGAAATCCAGAAATGTTATTATGTGCGGCAGTATATCAAACATCTCATAGCAGCTATTTATTTCTTCTTCATTCACTTAAGTGACACGGAGCCCGCTGAGCGTAATTGTTTTAGGTCTGCATTTGGACTGGATATGAATAAATCATTTGTCTTCTGTAGTGTTTTTAAATTACGCCCTCAATGGCGACTCCATCACGGTACCTGTCTGTGTGACTCCTGCAGTAATGATTCAGGCAAAGACAGCGTCCAGCTTGTTTGAAGGAAGTTTGAAGGAAGGAAATTGGTTTGAGGAAGAGTTCATGCGTCAAATTCAAATGCTGCCGGAGCGCTCATATTTGACTAACATCTCTAATCATATACTTTAATTACTGAGCAGTTTGAATCATGAGTTTTCGATACGAAGACCTGAATTAGGCTGCATGTGAAGTGGAAACCCTTTGAACCATTTCAGTTATGAGAAGTGCCTCGAGAACAGCAGGAAATTCAGACACAGGTAGAGAAGACTAATGTGGGGTCTGACCAAATGAGAACAATAAGTGTGGCAAAATGATGAAGGATAATAATGATAGCTGAGAGTGAATCTTTAGACAAGCCTATATGTTCCTTTTTAAGTTAGGAAGAAATCGATTTGTGGCCAAAAATGACGTACGATTGAAAAAAAAAAAGCAATTTAGCATTCATTCTTGAACGTTGTGCTTCTAAAGGTTATAACGGGACAGTCACTGAAATAGGTGTAATATTATGTATGTGTGTGTGTGTTGAATCTGTAAATGAATATATGTGGATGTGGAATGGCTGTCCTCTACATGGCGTTCCCTGATAATTGGAGAAGGCTGTGCTGTTTGATCTATGTGATGAATAGATGATGAGATCTTTATGAAATCAGTCAAGCAGGGTTTCGTGGCTGCGCTCTGAGCCTGGTTCTCGCTCTCGCGTTTGTGATTCGGGGCCGTCTGCCTCTCGGGGTCCCGCCGGAGAAAAGACCCCAGGGGAGACGCGAGCGGTCACCGGGGGTCAAGTTTATGGGTAATGATATATCAGCCGGGCGTATTTAAGGCTTTGCTAATTCTGCTCTCAATTATGGGCCCCCCGTCCGTCCCCTGGCCCCTCCACGCACTGAAGCCCCACAATCAATTTGGAGAGGGTGTTGCTGTGAGATGTGCTTTACAGGGAAATGACAGGACGCTTATGCTGCAAATAAGAGCCAGCCCAGCCCAGATGGGTTCTCTCTCTCTCTCTCTCTCCTCTGAGAGAGTGGAAGAGATTGGCAAAAGTGGGGATTGTCCAAGAGGAAAGGGAACATTGCATGTGGAAATGTTCCCAACAATTAGATGCATATTGAGTAGTAGTGCGAGACATCACCTTCAGCTCAATTTATAATGTGTTGAAATAAACATTGGGTATTACCATACTACTTGTTTATTTGCAGTATGCAGTCAGCTCTTTGTATACTTTGCCCAGTACAGGTATGCAAATTTTACAAAACAAGAGCTCAGTCTATCTATTCATCTTCTCCCTGACGAGACAATCTGTCTATCTGTCGGTTGTTCTATCTATCTATCTATCTATCTATCTATCTATCTATCTATCTATCTATCTATCTATCTATCTATCTATCTATCTATCTATCTATCTATCTATCTATCTATCTATCTATCTATCTATCTATCTATCTGTCTGTCGGTCGGTCGGTCGGTCGGTCGGTCGGTCGGTCGGTCGGTCTGTCTGTCTGTCTGTCTGTCTGTCTGTCTGTCCATCGGTTGTTCTATCTATCTATCTATCTGTCTGTCTGTCTGTCTGTCTGTCTGTCCATCGGTTGATCTATCTATCTATCTATCTATCTATCTATCTATCTATCTATCTATCTATCTATCTATCTATCTATCTATCTATCTATCTGTCTGTCTGTCTGTCTGTCTGTCTGTCTGTCTGTCTGTCTGTCTATCTATCTATCTATCTATTTGTCTGTCTGTCTGTCTGTCCATCGGTTGATCTATCTATCTATCTATCTATCTATCTATCTATCTATCTATCTATCTATCTATCTATCTATCTATCTATCTATCTATCTATCTATCTATCTATCTATCTATCTATCTATCTATCTATCTATCTATCTATCTATCTATCGTCTGTCTGTGTGTCTTTCTGTCTGTCTTTCTGTCTCTCTGTCCATCGGTTGTTCTATCTATCTATCTATCTATCTATCTATCTATCTATCTGTCTGTCTGTCTGTCTGTCTGTCTGTCTGTCTGTCTGTCTTTCTGTCTTTCTGTGTCTCTGTACATCGGTTGCTCTATCTATCTATCAATGTATCTATCTATCTATGTATCTATCTATCTATCTATCTATCTATCTATCTATCTATCTATCTATCTGTCTGTCTGTCTGTCTGTCTGTCTGTCTATCTATCTATCTATCTATCTATCTGTCTGTCTGTCTGTCTGTCTGTCTGTCTGTCTGTCTGTCTTTCTGTCTTTCTGTGTCTCTGTACATCGGTTGCTCTATCTATCTATCTATCTATCTATCTATCTATCTATCTATCTATCTATCTATCTATCTATCTATCTATCTATCTATCTATCTATCTATCTGTCTGTCTGTCTGTCTGTCTGTCTGTCTGTCTGTCTGTCTGTCTGTCTGTCTGTCTGTCTGTCTGTCTGTCTGTCTATCTATCTATCTATCTATCTATCTATCTATCTCTTTCCGTCTGTCCATCTCACTACTGTATTCTACCCAGTATGCATTAGTACACTAGTATTTCATTGCAAACAGAGAAATTCACCTTAGCAGAAAATAAGACATGCAATATCAATCCTGTCTTTAGAACAGAGTAATGTTTCAGTTCATGTTTCGACTGAGAGTGACGTCTGTTCTGATTGCTCTAAATGATGTAGAAGCCAAGAGCTGGTGTAGCACACTCACTCCTCTCTGTGTAATTGAGCACGGAGCATTTCTTCCCAAACTCATCCGAATTCTTAAACAGCCCGATGTGACACTCATACCAGTTCAACAAGCTTCCTAATCTGCTCCTCGGCACAGGAATGTCACAACCGCTTCCGCAGGGTAGAGAAATAGACAGACGTCAAGTATAGCATGTGTGTGTGTTTTTGTGAAACAGAAAAGCAGGTGAGACAACGAGACAGAGGGAAGGAGAGAGATATGTTTTGTAGGTTGGGATGATCTGAATGGTTTATAACTCTAAAAGGGGGGATAATTTTTTAGGAAAAGGTATTACTCGTTTAACTCACCAGCACTCAATCAGTTAGCCTGCAGTAACTACTTTAACATTAAGCTTTGTATTAGTGTATAACCTGTAGTGTTTTCGAATTACCATGCTTTCCACCCTCATATCCCCCTGAGACAAGAGATTTATGTATTTTTTGTCTGGAAAAAATCCTCCGATGACGCAATAATCGTCATTTTGCGTCATCGGACAATTTTTTGTCCGGAGGCTAAAGACTACAGTCAGTAGTCGGGTCTGTCCCGCATGTCCTCAACCCGCCCATAGAGGGCGATCTCACTCACAGTATGAACACATAGTGTCAGCCATCTTTTTTGGAAGCTAAGCTAACAGGCTCTTGTTCTGTGGAGAAAGCTGAGTAGTTGGGGTTACCATCCTCTTTTTCACGGACATGTCCGGCCGTCGCTGTCCGGGATTCAGCTTTTGCTTTCTGCAGTCGCCATTCATCGTTTACATGCACAGCTTTTGTTTCGATCCAACAGAATTAATTCGATTGGTGAATCTGAATGTCGTGTTTACATGAACGCTAAACAAGTGATCGTTTGATGTGTGTTTTAACATTGCTAAGAAAATTCCCGCTCCTCCGTTAGAGATACGAGACCGGTGCGTCTCACAGGTGTCGCTCATCTGCAATCACGCCACCGGCCTCGCGCCGTTCTCCCGTGCCCCTCATTTGTCCCGCTCGCCACAGTAAACATAATGAATGGCGACTGTAGAACGCAAAAGCCGAATCCCGGACATTTTGGGCGATCTCGAAACACATTTTTGGGCAGACTCATCACGGGTCACCTAACCCTAAAAAAAAATATTTAAAATAATAATAATAATAATAATAATAATTTGTAAAGGATTATCAGTTGTTGTCATTTTTGTGTGTTAAAGAACATCTTTAATTTATCCAAGCTGAATAGTCCATCCCCATAGTATATCACAACACCATAGAAACTCGTCCACAAGGTCAAGAATCAGAGAGAGAGAGAGAGAGAAACCCCTGCAAATGTGAAGGAAAGAGAAACATAACAAGCATCTGTCAGTTGTGGACGCTTCACTCCTGACAGCCTCTCTTCTGAATGCTTCTTATCAGCTGAGCTTTCTTCTGTGAAGCCGGAGAGTTTTCCAGCCTTCTGACAGTGCTTACAGACCAACAGAACTCATCAGGTGTGTGTGTGTGTGTGTGTGTGTGCTGTCTCTCTGGCAGACGCTTTAGATCAGCAGGCTGTCTTTACTGCGTGTGTGACAGGAGAGCCGGCCTGATCAATACCCACTCCTGGCACCGAACACCCCTCACCCCTCACCCCCCTCGGCCCGGCATGCCCTGCTCTTAATGATATGTGTCCTCCTCATGCCCTGCGGCCAGAGACCCTGGATAACCCCCCACCACACACACACACACACACACACACACACAAAACAAACACACTGAAAGGATAGTGGATAAAGTCACTTATTTCTCACCTCGTGCACATATTTCTTTACAGGAAGCCGTTTTGTAACAAGACAAGATGCATGTTTATAATTCAAATAATTTATCTGTTTATCTGACATCTCTATGCATCCATCCATCAATCCATCCATCCATCCATCCATCCATCCATCCATCCATCCATCCATCCATCCATCCATCCATCCATCCATCCATCCATCCATCCATCCATCCATCCATCCATCCATCCATCCATCCATCCATCCATCCATCCATCCATCCATCCATCCATCCATCCATCCATCCATCCATCTATCTATCTATCCATCCATCCATCCATCCATCCATCCATCCATCCATCCATCTATCATCTGGATATCTATCTATCTATCTATCTATCTATCTATCTATCTATCTATCTATCTATCTATCTATCTATCTATCTATCTATCTATCTATCTATCTATCCATCTATCCATCCATCCATCCATCCATCCATCCATCTGGATATCTATCAGTCTGTCTATCTATCCATCTATCCATCCACCTATCATATCTATCTTTCTGTCTATATCTGTATATCTCTCTGTCTGTCTTTCTGTCTATACTTCTCTCTGTCAGCCTGTCTATCTATCTATCTATCTATCTATCTATCTATCTATCTATCTATCTATCTATCTATCTATCTATCTATCTATCTATCTATCTATCTATCTATCTATCTGTCTGTCTATATATCTATCTATCTATGTTTGTGTGTCTGTTTGTCTGTCTATCTATCTATAATCTATCTATCTTTCTACAATACTCTCTATCATTCTATTTTTATATTATTCAGTCTGTCATTCTATCTACAGCATCCATCCATCCTTGTTTTTTTATTTATTAATTATCATGTATGCAATTGTTGTGTTTGTTTTCATTCATACAGTATGTCATACTGCAATATGACTATAATGAAGAATGGTGACCAGTGACCAACTAGAAACAAATTCTAAATAAATTATAATATATATTCACATACATTTAACCTGAAAAAAAATATTTAAAAAACGTACAGTATCAACTACCCATTTTCCAGCTATCTGTGACTGATAGACAAATACATATGAATACATGCATAGACCAATTATTCCAGAGGGTGATTTTGAAATTGGTCCCCTGGTTCAGATTCTACACAGAGAGTCCACACATTCAACACAGAGCGTCAAAAACACTGTGTGACATTTCAGTTCAAAGCCTTGTTCTTTCCTCTGGTTCAGAATGGATTGTTATCGCACACAGTAACCCACCCTGTGATAATTATCGTCAATAATTTATGCAGGCGGGCAGTAGATGGTGTTTTTTAAATGGGGTTGCTGTCTGCAGTCGTGCTCTGGCTGCTCCTGCTCATTTAGCTGGCTTTAATGTGCCATCTACCATTATCTATATGAGTCTGCTGTGCTTGTTTTTCACCGCTGTAGTTTTGTGCAAAGGGGCCGTTTTTTTCCTACCCTCTCTCTCTCTCTCTTTCCCTCCCTCCTTTCTCTCAGACTCTCTCTGGCTTTTTCTCTTTTGTGTTTTTCCTCTTTGTGCCTCCATGTCACCCTTGTTACTTCACTGTCCCTCTGTTTTTCTCCTTCTCACACTCTCTGTTCACCCTTTTACACATAAAACTATACATTTAGAAAACTGTATGATGTTTTAATACCATGGCCATACTATATTTTTTGATATGTACCATGGTTATACTTTCTAATGCTGTAGAAATTGCATCAAAATAAATAAATAATCATCCTACTGAGTATCTTTGGGTTTGATTTTTAATAAAAAAATATTAATGTTAACACACCAAAACTATGTTCAAGATACATTATCTGAAAAAAGCATATAGGAGGTTGAGATATTTTTACTGGAAATAGCCGTTTTAGCCGTTACTTGTCGTAATTGCATTCATCCAATTAGAGAGCTCTGCAATTCAGTTCTTAGGAACAATAACAATTAGAGAGCTCTTCAATTCAATTATTACTGGTAACAATCATTATTAAAGAGCTTTTGAATTCAGTTCTTAGTAAAAATGCAATTACGACGAGTAGCGCTGAGAACATTTTAACCCACAATTCATAAAGAATGATTTTTTTTGTTATTTTTTTTCAGTGTGATGATGATGATTATCGGCCGATGCGGATATCAAAATGTTTAAATATTGACCATACCTCATCTTTTTGAGTCTTTTCCACACTTTATTCAGTGTTTGCCTTCTTTGAGATGCATTGAAAGTGTTCATACGCTTGTGGACTGACACACACACATATAATGTTAGTCTGATAAATTGATGGTGGTTTGTGCTCTTACCTCAACAGAGCTGTTTTCTGCTCAGATCTCTAGTGGTGTATTTGTCTGTTTCTGGCGTTCAAGCGAATGTGTTCGTCTTGTTTTCCTGTGTTCTTCTGTACTGCGTTTGATGTCTGCTGTAACAGTTTCTCTTCATGAGCGCGCAGGCCCTTTCAGGCAAAGTGTTGATAAAGAAGGAGTGATAGTGGACAAGAAGGCTGTGTTTGAGCTGAAATGAGGGCGAATACATGTCTGAGGGTTTGCTGGCTCTCACTCTCGAGATGTGCTGAGGTTCCTGTTGTCAGCCCGGGCAAAACGAGAGCGATTCTGCCAGCTTGCTGCACGCATTGTGCTGACAAAGACTTTATGACAAAAGACACACGTTTTTTAGCTGCCTAAGAGAAGCGTTAGCTGGAGGGAACGTCTGTTTACGTTGAAGAAATGGAGCGAACGCAAGAAAGAAAGAGAGAGGCAAAACATGAAAGCTTGTTTTCCCGCGTAAACCCACCAGTTGCACATCAGTCGGTATTAACGCGAGAGACGTTTTCGTAAAAGAGAAGACGTACGGCGTTGCTTTCAGGCCCTTTTTGTTGTCATTTTTTTTTAAATTAGTGGCTCTTCAAATCTCACCGTTTGTTGCAGCAGAAGTTCCAAGCGAACTCGAGGTTTCATGACATTTCTCTTCCTCCTCGCTTTCACCCATGAAAGAGGCGCTCTCGGATCGTTTTGCCTTCCTTTGGCACAAGGAAAGTTCAGGGTCAGCATTGACTGGAAATGATACACTCTCCCAGGGGAATCTGTGCACTTTCCAAAATGTAAATCGCACCTCAGAAAAGAAGCGCGCTCGTTTATGTGTGTGCGGCTCGCGAGAGTGCGCGCGCCGGCTCCCTGCTGTTCTCTAAGCTAGCGCTGCTCACCTTTAAACAGCACAACAATAATCAATGGGCCGTTATTAATGATAAAAGTCATTTATGTACACAGTTCTGGCCTCCCTCAGGGCTCGGTACGACTTTGTAGTTGTGGAGAAGCATTTGTGCTTGATCTGTGCTCTGTATTGGATTCTTCAGCAGGGCAGCCAGTCTGACTGCGGTCCTCTCCAGAGCACCGGCCCGGCTATCGGCTCGATCGCACCGCGGATTGATCCAACCTTTCAGAAAATATGGATGTGCTCAATGCCAAATGAATTCAGCAGGACGGCTGTAATACGGACGTATCTTTACTTCAACCGTAGTGAACTGAAAATCACTGAGGCAAAATGTTTGATTATATTGACTGGAAATGAGATGGTCTCCGTTCCTCTCAAACTCACAGGACATTTGCTTTCTAACAGGAGAGATATGGATTATCGGTATCAGGGGAGATAAATCTCGCCTCTCTGAAAATATCATCGGATTCCAAAACACAGAAAAGGACGCCGTTCGAAATATTAAGTGTAGGGACATTAAACTTTTAGATTGGTTCGAAAGCATACTACAAAACTAATGGTGCCTTGTAAGATGTCTTGTTTTGGAGCAAATCTAAAGTGGATTTGCATGTGTTCATCGTTGTGGAGAAGACAATCCCAGAATGCATTGCGATTCTCTTTTCCAAGATGGTGGGGAAAAGTGTCATTCAGTACTGAAAAAATATGGGAAATAATCTACAGTTTTATTCAAATATTTTGTTTTTAATTATTGTGTATCTCCCTGAGAAACACCAAAATCATTAGGAATGATTTGAAAATTGCAAATTACAGGACTTTTCCGAAAGAAAAAAGTTAGGTCAATAAGATTTTTTTTATTGTTATTATTATTATTATTATTATTATTTTTACGAAATTACTATTCAGCGAAGATCCATTAAATTGATCAAAAGGGACAGTAAGACATTCATAATGTTATAAAACAATCTTATTTCAAATAAATGCTTTGAATTTTCTTTTAAAAAAATTAAAAATTAAAAATTGTGGTTTCCACAAAAAATATTAAGCCGCACAACTGTTTTCGACATTGATAATAATAAGAAATGTTTCTTGAACATATTAGAAGGATTTCTGAAGGATCATGTGACACTGAAGACAAAATCCAGCTATGCCATATCAAGAATAAATTTCTTTTTTTAAATATCTTACAATAGAAAAGAGTTATTTTAAATTTGAATAATATTTCACAATATTACTTGACTGAATTAATATTTTTTATCAAATAAGTGCAACCCTTGTGGGCTTAAAAGACTTGGAACACTTGTTCAATATCTTATTAATTCAATTATCTAATCAACCAATCACATGGCAGCTGCTTCAATGCATTTAGGGGTGTGGTCCTGGTCAAGACAATCTCCTGAACTCCAAACTGAATGTTGCCTGGTCTGATGAGTCTCGATTTCTGTTAACACATTCAGATGGTAGAGTCACAATTTGGCGTAACAGAATGAGAACATGGATCCATCATGCCTTGTTACCACTGTGCAGGCTGGTGGTGGTGGTGTAATGGTGTGTGGGATGTTTTCTTGGCACACTTTAGGCCCCTTAGTGCCAATTGGGCATCATTTACATGCCACGTCCTACCTGAGCATTGTTTCTGACCATGTCCATCCCTGTATCACAAAGCTCGAATCATTTCAAATTGGTTTCTTGAACGTGACATTGAGAAATCTCACATTACGCAGAGCATTTCAAATCACTCATCTACGAAGCTGAGTTAAACAAATGACATACCACAAACCCAGTCTGTGAATATAGAGCAAGTCATGTGATCCACAGGCCTCCAGGTAAAACTAATCAACCAGTTTGTACAACCCCTATTGAGTGCATGGTGTATAAATGAAAACCTATATATAATGAAAAAAAAGAGAAAGAAAGACACTGAAAGGAAATTACACTTGCAGAGCATAAATCATATTAATTATAAGGCAACACCATAATAAGGACTCGTGGAGGGAAAATGAAATGATCAAGGCTCATCTCTTGCTGGAGTTAATGAAAATACTAATTACCTGATGATAAACTGAGAGTGGGGAGAGAGAAAGGGAGCGCATTTGTAGTAATCGAGAGGTAATAAAGTTTCCATTTTATGCTGAGTCATTCTGTTTGACTGGTTAATTGAGCATCGCTGCACAGATTTTATTGGTCAATTACATCCCAGCATCTGATGACTCAAACTGTACCATGCTCAATTATTTATTACTTACTGATTCTTTCGGTCCTGGAATGGATGTTAAATATCCATGATTTTACCACCGAGTAAAGAGTGTCATAAAGCCTCCCTAATCAGAGTAAAATCACTGTAACATGCAATGGGAACAGCAGTGTGATAAAAATACCAACATTCAATTAATAATAATATTCAGAATATATACTAAACAGTTGACATTATGGAACATATTACAAAAAATGTGCCACTTACACTAATATTCAAAAGTTTGTAATGATTTTTCAGTTATGCTCACTGCGGCAGCTTTTATTTAATTGTGTAAATTTATTCAGTAATATTGTGAAATATTATTTCACTTTAAATATTATTACAATTTAAAATTACTGTTTCAAATATATTCGAATATATCAAATATATTTAGAATATATCAAATATATCCTGTGATGCAAACCTGAATTTTGAATATCGTTACTCCAGTCTTCAGTGTCACGTGATCTTTCAGAAATCATTTTAATATGATGATTTGAAATATTGAAATATAAAAATATTTCTGATTATTATTATAAGAGTCTGCTTTATAGCATGATTTTCACTGAGCATTGCTGACGGGTTAGTGCAGTTGACAGTGAGGTTTTCTAGTCCCTGCCTTCAATCAAGAAATACACTGGACTCAATGACACACACACACACACACACCTAGATCATCCCTGCAATCATCACAGGGACCCTCTCATGCTGTCTTTGTTTAATTTGCAGTTAATATCAGATTTTGCCCCATTGATTTCCTCTCTGTGTTTTCACTCTAAATAATTCAGTGACATTCTTCACCTCTCTCTCTCTCTCTCTCTCTCTCTCTCTCTCTCTCTGTATAGTCATTTAATGCTCAATAAGTGGGTTAAAATTGGACAATGGTGGATGGGACCGTTTTGACGTGTGGCGGTGTGGATTTTGTCCCCTTGAGGAGGTGCGTGGATGGGGGTGTCGGGGGCGGTAATATGGGGGAGCTGTGTAAATTTAGACAGACGACAGAGCACCGCAGTCAATCAGAGCAATCAAGACATACATCAATAGCGGTTTCCCCTGTTTGAGCAATGGATAATGGACAGAGACCATGAGAGAGAATATAGTGAGGCTGAAGTCAACGCACACAACAAACAGTGGTGCTCAAAAACTCCTTGTTGTGCCCAATGCATTCAAAAAAATATTACCGTTTAAAGAAAATACGGTATTTTACTGTAAAATGACATTAAACGTCCTATTATATGTTTCAGCGACTTCACACAACAAACAGTGGCGCTCAAAAACTCCTTGTTGTACCCAATGCATTCCAAAATATTACCGGTTAAAGAAAATAAGGTATTTTACTGTAAAATTACAATAAACGTCCTATAAGATGTTACAGCGACTTCACACAATAAACAGTGGCGCTCAAAAACTGCTTGTTGAACCCATTACATTAAAAAAATATTACCGTTTAAAGAAAATAAGGTATTTTACTGTAAAATTACATTAAACGTACTATTAGATGTTTCAGCGACAATAAACAGTGGTGCTCAAAAAGTCCTTGTTGTGCCCATAATAATCAAAAAATATTACCAGTTAATTAAAGAAAATAAGGTATTTTACTGTAAAATGACATTAAACGTCCTATTAGATGTTTCAGCGACTTCACACAACAAACAGTGGCGCTCAAAAACTCCTTGTTGTGCCCAATGCATTCAAAAAAATATTACCAATTAAAGAAAATACGGTATTTTACTGTAAAATGACATTAAACGTCCTATTAGATGTTTGAGCGACTTCACACAAACACCGCTCAAAAACTGCTTGTTGTACACAATGTATCCCACAAAATATTTATATTATGTAGTTTTTCACCATAAAGAGTACTTACCAATTAAAAGGTTTTTACCGTAAGTCTTTTACTGTTAGACTTCATATCATTTTACCTGGTAGTCCATGTCAGACGGTTCACTTATGATGTTGTTGGTGTCAATCTGACCTCTCGTTCTCCTTCATTTCCTGCCCTCACCCTGACAGCTTGATCAGGTCGACCGGCGTTAGGGGAGCGTTGGGCCAGCGTAGCGAGAGCGTGAGGGCAAATCCAGCTCACCGGGTCTCCAGCTTTACCTGTCAGTCTCAGACATCAGGGGGGCTGGAGGTGTCCCTGGTGGCCTCTGGTTAGAGACAGTTCTCACTCCCGATGACCCGCGGCCGTCTCGCCCAGACACAGAACCGACATGCTAATCAATGATGGTCTGTCAGGATGACGGGCTGATAAGACGAGACGAAAATGACTGGGAATGAACTGCAGCCGCGTGCGTGTGTGTTTCAGGATGTTGCAGGTGTCTGCTCTGGTTTGGTCTGGAGGAGTGCTGGGAAAGTGATGCTATATTTGGCCAAAGATTTCCTTCACGTGTGTCTGAGGAGTTTTTCAGAATTAATGTGTGTTTAACGTGCACAATAATAATGGCCAACAATTGCGTGTGTGTGTGTGTGTGTGTGTGTGTGTGTGTGTGTGTGTAACATAATCTAATGGATGATATTTCAGTCAGATCACAGACTCACCCTCACAAATACCCACACATTTTTACCTTTAAAAAATTCCTTTTTATTGTTTTTCTTTTGATTTATTACAGACTAACCCTACCTCTTAGTAAAAATAAAGAAATCATTTATTATAGTTAGTTCATTTTAGTTGTTAGTTTTTTTAGATCTTCTTTTGTAATATAGGTAATAACTATTTGAGAGCAGATTTGTCTCTCTTAAACAAGTTCTTTGTCTAAATTTACTTTGTCTACCCACTCCAACATCATGGTGTGGACTTTCTATTGACTTCTATTGTAGTTATACTGATCTATTTATTTAGATGTTTAATTTCCCCTAACTCTAAACCATTTAGCATTTGTATTAAAGGTGACCTACTATTCTCTTTTTCTTGATTTTGTATTTGTGCTCTACTAGAATTGGTTTTCATGCTTGAATGTTCAAAAAACATTGTTGCAGCACCTCTCTTCCCAGTCTGTCAGTAACGCTCTGTTTAGTTCCTTCTCTATGAAGCCCCTCCTTCTCGAAATCTCAATGTGCTCTGATTGGTCGGCTGGACCAGTGTGTTGTGATTGGTCAACCGCTTCGAGTGTGCTTTGGAAATATCCCTTACCATAATAGCTTAATGTGACATATCCAGGCCCCACCCCTTCATTTGCATATGCCTTGGGCGGGAATTATTTAAATGAGGAACATTGTGATGTATTTGTTCCCAGAAGAAAACTCAAGATTACAATAGACATTACACACTAAAGAAAGATGAACAGGGAAAAAAGCATAATAGGACCCCTTTAAGAATTTCATGATAATTAAGTTGTAATTTGGAAAGTCATTTCAGGGTTTACAATCCCCATAGCAGCAACATGACCAAACACACAAAAATCCCTTTTTATTTTGTCTGATAAATAAACATTTTTTAGAAAAATAAAAGTTAAAAAAATACAACTCTCCACAAATTCTGGCTTTAAGCCTTTTATTTTGCATATGCATACATTATTACATACAGTATTTTTATGGGTCAATTCAATATAATCGTCCTGATACACAAACTGTCACAGATCAAAACAAACACTGTTACTCCAATGCTGACATTGGAGACATGATCAATTATTCATGAACTTCTTCTTAATAACCACCCAAATATTTAAAATATTGTTATTTAATAATTCATGCACGGAATATGAATTCATGCACAAACTCATGAATGTTGTCACGGAGTTCAACAAACAACAATAGAAATATATTTTGTTCATTTTAAATTCAAGCATCATTTATATGTTTTATAAATTGTCAGACCGTTGCTGTGCAGTGACTGTTCTGAGTGGTTGCTAGGGTGTTCTGTTTGGTTGCATGGGCGTTGCTAGGTGGTTCTGTAATGATTTTTGACACTATAGTCCATAAGTTGTTGTTGTTGTTTTGTTTTGTTTTTTTGTTGTTTTTTGGGGGGTTTTTTTTAAGTTGTAGTCCACATGAAGTAGCACACATCTCTTCAACAAGAAAAATGTGATTTGGGGATGTACAGGTATTGTAACTCAAGCAATGCAGGATGAGTTACACAGAGAAGAATAATACTTAGGGATAGAGTTTTTTTCAATTGACTAAACCTTAAAGGGATACTCCACTTTTTTTGGGAAATAGGCTCATTTTACAACTCCCTCAGAGTTAAACAGTTGAGTTTTAAAGTTTTCGAATGTATTCAGCCGATTTTCTGATATTCAGAAGAATATCAGTAACCAAACAGTTTCTGGTCTCATTGACCTCCATAGTAGGAAAAAAATATATATACTATGGAAGTCAATGAGACCAGAAACTCTCTGTTTACTGATATTCTTCTAAATATCAGAAAATCAGCTGAATACATTCGAAAACAGTAAAACCCAGCTGTATAACTCTGGGGGAGTGTAAAATGAGCCTATTTTCAAAAAAAAAAGAAGTGGAGTATCCTTTTAAAGTGATTTGAACCCAGCTCAAGGAGAATGCTCTCAACTTTGGCAATTTTGGCAAGGTTCTCCTAAAGTTATGAACAATAATCTTCCAGTAACGTTTGTTCAAATTTACCTGGTCTTTAATGTTCTCAAAAACAATATTTATAAATCATTTATGGAGTGTTTCTTTATAAAAAGTTTATCATGGATGGTTGTCTAACATTTTTTTAAATGCTACTACTTGTTTAAGAATGATCAGAGAACGCTCAAAGTGAACGTTCCCATAATTTTTGAGTTATGATAAAATTGAATGTTTCCCTAACTTTCACAAAACCAAGATTATTTCTTTTTTTTTTTTTTTTATCTAAAGTGCCCCTTTATGCTATTTTAAAGATTCCTGGTATGTTTTGGAGTCTACAATATAGGTGTACATGAATTTTTAAGGTAAAAAAAAAACATGAGAATTAAATTCTCATAATAAACACTGCTACACTCTAAAAAATGCTGGGTTGTTTCAACCCAAATTTGGGCCAAATATGCACAAACCCAAATGTTGGGTTAAAATTGTAAAGTTGAAAGTGAAAGTTTCAAAGAAATTACATTTTTAACCCAACATTTGGGTTTGTCCATATTTTACCCAAATTTGGGTTAAAACAACCCAGCATTGTTTAGAGAGTAAATCACCTCTTTTCTCACTGTGTCTGAAACGGCTTGATCAAGGATTCAGTCTCTCTAAACCCCTCCTTTCCGAGAGCCTCTGCTCTGATTGGTTAGATGACTCAGTCTGTTGTGATTGGTCTACTGCTTACAGCATGTGATGGAAACGAAACTCCCAATTAGCATACCTGAATTTCAGCTCCCGAGGCTTCCTCAGAGCTTGATAAATGTTGATAGGACAACAACATGAACCAAACTCTTTCAGTTTCAGCTAACTATAGTGTGTGAGGGTCAAAGTAATCGTTGTTTGCGGGCAGCCAATGAAGACCATGGGCTGGGATTATGCAAATTAGTTTCAAAGCCACATAGATTCAAACAGGAAGTGAGACTGGAAGTAATGACGACTCGTTTCAGGCAGTTCAGAATCGATTTCTCTTTTAGGAAACAATAACTTTGATCACTTTTACATTTACAAACAGCTTTGTTACACACTACATGAAAGGTACTATTTAAAAAGAAAAATAATAATAATAGGGGAACTTAAATAAAGAGAACATTTCCACATAACTTGAGGTGTGTTGGCACTGTAAAAAATATATTGTTAGTTAACTTAAATGAAGTAACCTGGTTGCCCTTAAAACTTTAAGTTTATTGAAATTGAAAAATTGAGTTAATACAATGAAGGAGATTGATTTAATAATCAGAAACTCAAAATTTTATGTTATCCGAACCACATAAATTATCTACGTTGATTTGACAGAAGAAAAAACGTTATGATAACAAATCATGATTTTTTTTTTTTTTTTTTTACAGTGTACAGCTCTGATTTTGTCATGTTTTGAGATGCTTCATCTCTCAAATAGCAAATAAGTGTTGTGCGTTCTGACTGACAATGCTAAAACACACATCTTACTCTTAATGCTCTGTGTGTGTCTGTCTCTCTTCTCTCCGGGTGCTGTAAATGAGTTGGGCTAACCTCTCTGACCACACTCTTTCCTGTCTCTGCTGAACCACACATCTCATCAAATATTTAATGTGCTCGGGAGTGACCGACCTCTCTTCTCCTCTCTTCTTCTTTTCAATTCATTTTTTCCACCCATCTATTCCACTGTCCCTTTCCTGTCAAGTTCAGTCCTGTCCTCGTTCTGATTCTCTCCTCCAATGCGTTGTTCTTAAAGAAACAGTTCACCCAAAATGAATCTGTCAATGCCTGAAAACTTTGCTCTTCGCTGTGCCTAAGGCTGGTTCACACAAAATGACATTTTCAGATGAATTTCCACACTGTTCGTTTGAATATAATGACAGTTCCTAGTGACCAGATCAGCCAAGCTTCAAAAAGAATCAGAGTCAATGACTCAATGATTGATTCAGAATAACAGTTGCTGAATTCTGAACCACATACTTCCATTACTCTTACTATTTCTGCCATAGAAAGATGTGTACTAGTATGTAGTTCTGAATTCAACAAGTCACTTCAAATCACAAGTCAAAAAAATCAGTGTCTTTTAACAAATTTGTTGAATGAATCATTCAGTGACAGTACAGGTGAATCAAAACTGTATACTACAAGCATACTATTCTTAATATTTTTGACCTTATCTTTAAATGTCATACATATAAATGGTAGTATGCTGATGTGGGATCCCAAATTTAGCATGTTTTGTTCCTGGAATGAATTGAGTAAATGACTCTCATAAAGGTAGCCCTTGCTATGTACTCTTTTTGAATAATACATTGTTTGTGAGCTCTAAAAAAGTACTGTATGTTCTATATAGTAGGCTATGAATGTACGTAGTATGAATTCGCATGTTTTTATTATCATGTTACCTACCAGTTGCATCACTTCAACGCCATTCACAAATCTTCTCCCGTGGCCTCATGGGATAGTAAAGTGTCCATTGTAAGCACACTTCAGAGTCTCACCGCAAGTAGTTGGTCATCCAGGTACGTTTACCTACTATTCGAATTTGCACATGCTTTTTTTTTTTTGCATGCTGTTTTCCTCTTTCAATACAGTAGGGAAGTAGGGCTGTCAAAATAAAAGTTTGTGTTTACATAATATATGTGGGTGCACTGTGTATAATTATTTTATATATATAAATACACACACATGCTTGTATATATTTCAGAAATATTTTCATGCATATACTGTATATAGATTTATATATAATTTATAATATATATAAATATAATTATTTTATATATATTTTTCTTAAATGTATACATGCATGTGTGTGTACACAAAAAGTATACACAAAATAATTATACACAGTGCACCTACATATTATGTAAAAACAAACTTTTATTTTGGATGCGATTAATTGTTTGACAGCCCTATAGGGAAGAATGAGATTTCAGATGCAGCCTGTCTGTTTCAGTGATTTAACGAATCAGTTGAATGAATGATTCAATGACTCACTCATAAAGATAAAGCCACTTCCCTCCCCCTACTGGTATAATGATGCAACTGCAGATATAACCTGAATAACTGAGCATATAAACAAGAATCCGAAGAAAAAAAGGCTCCATATTTTAAATTCACTACTGATAAAATGTTTTTTCATTTTTTATGTTTTGACTCTTGTGAAATATTATTACAATCTAACAGAACTGGATTCTAAGTGTGATCAAAGCTGAATTTTCATCATCGTTACTTCAGTCTTCAGTGTCATCCTTCAGAAATCATTCTAATATGATGATTTGCTCCCCAAGAAACATTTATTATAATCAATGTTGAAAACAAAAGATCTGTGTGAAGATTCTTCCAAACTTTTTTATTATTATTATTCCACAGAAGAAATAACAGTAGGTTTCTTGTCTTCTCTTCCATATTTTCATTCATTTTTCTCATTTCTACACACTGTCTAGCTCTCATCTCTTCATCAGTTGTCACATGACCTCTCCAGCCTCTCATTTCCTGTCCGCTCTCATCATCATCCTCATCTGCATGTCTGATGTCACGTCCACCGGCTGACGCTGACCTCAGACTGCAGGACATTCCATCCTATTTCATTCCTCTTTTTGCATATGGTTCGGCATTCTAGCGCAGTGCCACCAGATCTGCGGCCGGTGTCTTGTTTAATCAACACTGATGAATATTTGATGGTGTGGTGGTGAGCACAGGGGTGGCCCAGGCCGGTTCTCTCATTATCTACACACACACACAGCCTCCATCTCAGCCGGCACCACACACACACACACACACACAAGGCCTTTAAGGAGCACGAAGTTTCAAACTTCCACTAGACTCAAGCTGATGAATATATTCAGTCATCCGTCGCCAGTTCACGCTTATCCAGATTGAAATGTGACGACTCGATGAGTTTATAGTGGCACAGTGTCGGCCCGTCCTGTCAGATCTTGTTTGGGATATGTTTCATGCATAATGTATCGCATTAGGTCTATCTTTACCTCTGCGCGCAGACATCTGTGATCGATAAGCCATTCATTGGGATAAATGATCAGCTGCCTATTTTTCCCCTTGTAAAGATCGTGGAAGTTTCTACTAGAGATGTTTAGTGTCGTCCCACACACAGTAATGGCTGGTGATTCCACTGCTGTGTTGGTTTAGCACAATTACTGTATAAGCAAAACTATTCATCTTTGGAAGAAACGTAAAGAAAAGAAAAAAAGATCCTAACCTCTGTCAGGCACTTCATACATAGAAGGTTCCCATCATAGTTTTTAGTTTTAATTCATTGATTTTGTTCATATATCTAAGGATTTCCATGTGAAAAGCTTGTAACAAAACCTAAAAAACAAGACTTTCCCTGATTTCCTAAGTTGTCTATGAAAGACTGTTTTTTATGGGAAGGACTCGGGACGTTTTTGTCGGGAAAATCAAAAGGAATATTTGATTGCCGACTTGTGAAACGAATGCTTATATGTTCAGGATAAAGCAGAAAGAGTCATTCTGCACTGTAGCCTATATAATGACAATGTGTCATGCAAAGAAAAGGGATATATGAGTCTATATAGTTGCAAATTTTCTTTATAATCAAACTATCATAACAGTGTCATTTTAATTAGGCTATACACTGTAAAAAATATTGTTGGTTTAACTAAAAAAATGAAGTAAACTGGTTGCCTTAAAATTTTAAGTTCATTGAAATGGAAAAAATGTAGTTTTTCCAATGAAGGAGATTGTTTTAATCACCAGAAACCAAAATATTATGTTATCTGAACTACATAAATTATTTAAGTTGATTTGACAAAAAAAAAATGTTGTGATTACAAATCATGAAAATATATTTTTTACAGTGTCGACATTATGCCGATTCATTGCAGAACTTGTGCAGACTTCCACATCGCTAATTGTTTTTAAACTGCTGTTTTCTTCCACTGTCATCTATTAATTGTTATTGAGGAAAGCGAGCAGCACATGTTTATATATTAATATAATTAATTGGATTTCTGGATGTTGGTTAACAGTATATTGCTGCAAAAATATTTCCAATTTCTTTTTACTTCTAAGAGAAGAATGAAAAAGAACTTCACCGTGAGTATACCGTTGCATTGAATCACGCAATAAGTTGCTGGCTGCAGTTCACTTTACGGCCAGTGGTGTCGCTAATAACAAGGGTTTATGAATTCTACAAATAGCCCCTTTATGAATCAAACAGCTCATACACAATTCATCTAATAATTTAGACATTAAATTAAACGTTATACTCGTTAAGCATGATACATGCAAAACATGCATTTCCTTATATAGAACATTTTGGCATAAAGATTTCTTTCAAATTGAGTCAAGAACCCTATAAACTGAGTTAGGGTGAGTAGTGACATACATTTTATATAGGTAATACAATATTATGTCTATAATCTTTAAAGAAATTGCTACTCAGTGGACAATCTGATGGAAATAATCTCTCTATTTCTGTGATTTTTGTGCATTTTGTAATGAACCCCAAATAAAATTTGAGCATCAACAATAAAAATAGACACAAATGAGAATTCATTTGGATAGATCCTTTGGTGAGAAAGGTTTGTCGAACTCCTTTGATTGCAGGCGTTTGTATCTTGTCAAATCTGTTGAAATCTCTTTTTTAGAAAGCCATATGAAACTCTAGGGGTGTTTTTTATTCAGAAAATTCAGAAAAACAGGAGCCTGGGGCAAAAATCCCCATTCGTTCTCCATGCATCTCATTGCACCCATCTTTTTTGTTTTGTATTTTATTTCTAGTGTTTTGTTTTAGTTATATTGTACACTACATCATCTGGAAGCGTGGTCGAGAAAAATAAAATCGATTTAGCGATTTATAACAACACGTCGTCCTCAGTTTTCCAACACTTTCTCCACCACGCTCTCTTTGGGCAATCAAACGGCTTCAAAACTCCATCTGAAGGGCCCATTTGTACACAGTGTCACCCAGAGCTGGTTTGTAAATATCTCCACGCTTTGGTGAAGAGGGATTGCTGGAACAAACGATGAACTCCAGAGGCGAAATGAGGATAATGATGAGGGGCCAGTGTGTTCAATAGAAGGTCAAAAAGTGCAGGGCCTGGGGCCATGAGAGCGTTAAAGAGACAGGGTGAGAGAAAGCACTTGACATTTATACAGCCCATCATAAAGAAACAGACTGACAGCTACTCTAACAATCCAATGGGAGAGTCGGATCGGCCACATCCTCACGTGCTTAAAGCTACAGCTGGATGTTGTTTTGCTGGCTCGGTTTGTTCTTGAAGGGAGTGTCTGGAGTCGAGCTGTCTGCAGTATTTGATGCGCAGATAAATGCAGAGAGCCGAGCAGGTTTTGATCTGCATAAAGACTTTAACCTCTATTTCCTCTCAGCTGCGGTAAACGCCGTGGGTTTGGGAAGGAGGGGGGGGGTCAACCTTGCTTATCAAATATTTTTCAACTTAAATGACGGATTTATTAAACAAATAGGTTTTTGGTCTGTCTCTGAACCCCTTGTGATTGAAATACGCCGTTGTGTCAACAGCCCGCCTCCACTCGAGGCCGGAGAGACGCTGAAGATCACTGAATAAATACAAGTTTGAAATGAACACAGATCCGGAGGATTCGCTCTCCCAACCCCCTGTTTGACATTTCCGTCCACAGGCCATCCTTCATGGACATTGTTATAAGCGATACTGCATTTGCTCTGAGTGCACGTGTTTCCCATAAAACAGGTTGCTTTAGTTGCTAATCGACAAATTGCTTAATAACAATGATAAAACAGTTAAACTCTAAAAAACGCAAATATGGACAAACCCAAATGTTGGGTTAAATATGTAATTAAAAAAAATTACAGTTGAAAGTGAAAGTTGAAGTTGGGTTCAAATTTGAAATTACATTTTTAACGCAACATTTGGGTTAAAACAACCCAGCGTCGTTTAGTGTAACATCATAATGTCATTTGAAAGATTATTGTGTTTCTTATTTTAGGTAGCCTAAATGTATTGGGTTACACTTTAAAAAATGCTGGGTTGTTTTAACCAAATTTAGGTAAAAAATGGACAAACCCGAGCGTTGGGTTAAAATTTGAATAAAAAAAATAACCCAACGTCTGGGTTTGTCCACATTTGACCCAAAGTTGGGTTGAAACAACCCAGCATTTTTTTTTAGAGTGTATACGGTGTCCTTGTAACAGTACTGAGTCAACGTAATTAACAACATGTTGGGTTGAAGGTTAGTTGCATGTTATTACTATATGTAACAATGACTGTAATATATAGCCTATATACAATAAGTGAACATTTAAGGCTGATAAATAATTTCCAAATGTGAGATTAATAGTTTTATTTCAAGTTCACCTCATGATTAGATTTTTTTCTGCTCGGTGGGGAAAAAACATCAAACAATTCTTTTGAAATAAAATAAGCTATGCTGTCCAAACGGGTTGATTTTTATCGGGTAGGACAATTATAATTTATTTTTATCGAAGGTTATGATAATGCTCACTGCTCGTTTAACCGTGCCACCGAAGAGACATTTTTTCTCTCTCTTTCACATCCATCCACAGAATGTTTCTCTTTTCGCTGTAAATGGGTTAGTCGGTGTTCTTGTTGTTGCTGTTTGTAGCTGCTGAACTTTGAGGGTGGGATGCTGTTGAGTTGTGTTGATGAAGTATCTCTTGATTAATAGATCCATGAGGCAAACCGGCTGACATATGGCTCATGAAGCAGCTGGGATCTGTACCTGCGGCATCCCCTCCGGCCATTAACATATTAGAGGCTTTAGTGCAGGCAGAAAGACAGCAGCAGCCTAGAGCTGTTTGATATAGACTCTCAATAATGCATTACTCTTCAATCTGCGAGGGAGCTGTTCGTGGTGCTGAAATATGGAGCGTGCGCTTCTCAATGGAAACGCGTATAGTTCCAAGTTTTAAATTAATTTAAAAAGGGGTTGCACTTCATTTTACAGTACGTGCACTTTTCAGTGGACTTACAGTGAACTTGAGTAAGGTAACATGGTTTAAGTTAATGTTTAGGGGTAGGTAGTACCGATTCCGAAATGTCATTACAACAATATGTTCATGCACAACAGGACTGCAAAATAAAGTGCTAAACAGTGTGCGGGATTTGCTAAATAATAATACAAAAAGATAAAATAAAAATAATAATGATAATAATAATATAGCTTATATATATATATATTATTTAAATTTTAAACAAAATAATTAATCAGTGTAGTCAGGCTGATGCAGTCGATTATGTAGCTATTTGACTTTTATAAACGAGTTAATTTAGATTTTACATTGAATACATTTTAGATTATTTATTAAAATATTTTCTAGTGTGAGGAAAGAAACGGATCCGACATCAAAACTGAATCCCAAGGCAAACATCAAATAGCCGAATAAAAGCTAATAAAATTACAGAGAATTGTTTCCTTGGAAAGATTCGTTTGTAGACATTTTCTATATAAAATAGAAGAAAAAAATTACTGGATCTGAAGTGTGCGCAGTGTTGGATTCCAGAAACTCACTTAAAGCTGAAAATGAGTATTTCTCTCACTTAATATGCAGTCAAATTGAGCGTCGAATTGCAAAACGATCCAAAAGCACGAGGGAGACTTTCAGTGCCAGTCAAATCATCCTTTCCCAAAGAAAATGTCCATATATACTCACTGCGTTCTTCTGTTCGTTGCCAAAAGCCAAACAGGAGCAATAAATGTTTCTTTCTCCAGCAGCAGCAGCACTGCAGCTGCGACCTGCTTTCATCAAGTGCTTCCCTGAAAAACCCCGATAGCTGTCTGAAAATATTGCATTTTATATCAGCAAAGCGCGATTAATATTGCATCACCTACATATAACATATCTTTTTTAAAAGGCAGCAAAATGTAAAGCTCCCCTCCCCTTCCCCCTGAATTTCTCTTCGATATTAGGGTGAGAAAGATGTGCAGTGTCATTTTTTTATTTATTTTTTTTATGAATAAACAAACTTTTGAAATTAGACGCGTTTTAGTGAGACTGTTTGGAGACGGCCTTCTCTCAGGCTTCATGAAATGTTTATTATCAGTTCGGCAGGGTAAAACCCCACCATCTCAGCTACAGCCTTCAGGTCTGTTTCGAGGAAATAATACCAAAGAGTTTTCGGCTGCTATTATAAGCAGATATCGAATCGCACAATTCTATTCAGAGGGAAATCTAATGTAGTGCTCATGTTACCTCATTTAGACGACACGTGCATGGCCAAAATTCCATTTGTTTGACACACTAACACCCCATTAGGGCGCCGATAACAATTACCGAGCTTTTTAATTAGTGTCTTGTTGTATTCCGTTTATTAATTTTCCAAACCACAGAGCATGAATTATTTAATAAACCGTCCGTATAAGGGTAGGCCTATTCAAATGTAGGAGAATAATGGCCGAAATCGTGCGACATTTATTAAAAAGTTTTATTATTATTATTATTATTATTAGCCTATTATTATTATTATTATTTAAAATACCATTTTGTATTTTATGTATTTACTATTTTATTTTGGTCTGCAATTTATTATGTTCAATCGAATACATTTTCTCGTCTCGCCTGTAAAAACATGAGTTTCGTGGTAAAAAATAAAATAAAAATATTTTCACTGCATGGTCTAACGGAATGCAGTCTGAGAAATCCAGATCATGGAAATGAAGAGCATAAAAATGTATAAATAATGCATGTTTCTGGAGTAATGACTGCATAGATTTGTGGTGATAAGGAAGCCACTATAAGACACTATAAGACAAAGAAAGAAAGAAAGAAAGAAAGAAAGAAAGAAAGAAAGAAAGAAAGAAAGAAAGAAAGAAAGAAAGAAAGAAAGAAAGAAGAGCTATGGTTTGGTTAATATTTAGTTGATTATTTATTTATTTTTTGCGCCATCTTTCGCGTTTTAATTATGGCATAAAACTTTTAAGTCCATTTTTTCGCTTTTTTCTCCCCAATATGTATTTTAAATGTAATTGTGCCGTGGCTACATCTGATCATTTCCAATCCTAATAAACATTAATATTTTTTCCCCATTTCTCATTTATGTGTAGGCAAAATATAAACAATCATATACAGTAGCTAACTATGTCTGAGTGTGTCTGTCTGTGCTATAGAATAAGATGACAGCCTCCACGTTGATTTCCATCGTTTATTTAGAAGATCGCCGGGACTGGAGCCCTGCAGCTGGATTTGGCTTACAGAATGAGAGGAGTGTGTGTTGGGATGAGAAGATGGAGAGACAAGTGCACAGGTATGACAGAGTGATGCGCACGTGGCCGCTGTTTGTAAACATACGTGTGCACAAAATAAAATCATTACAACCTTTTTTTCCCCCCTTGAACAATTAACACGACAAACAACGTTGTGTCTTTATGTGAAAACAGGCATTAAACAGTGACTTACACCATCCACAAAGGTCTACCAGTAGATACTCTATGTAGTGCTTGGTAATTCTTTTTTTTTTTTTTCGATGCATAGAATGTTTGCACTGCAAACCAAAGTATACAAACCAACGAAATTATATTTCAGGACAATTTTGCTTTGTAAATATAATCATCTTTATCATGCGAGTTAACTAATATCCGCAGAGAAAGAATTCTGATTTGCCAAAACAATAATAAACAGACTAAATAATAAGTCATAAAATAAGAAAATCGGAATTCAGTTTTGCACGGTGAGCAAGTGTCATTTGTACGTATATTTATATATATACACAAAAGCATTAGAATATATCTAACCAATCTAAATAACAGTAGATTTCAGTGCAATTTTTAACAAATACGAGCGGTGGTTGCCACCTTTATTTAAAACGGATTCTGTATACTTTTCCTGTTCGGTTGTGTATTCATCAGAGCAGACCTTTGAATGATCACATTAGTTCATTAGCAAGACTGTGAAAAGGGGGTCTGCTTTTAACACATTTAATAATCAAAAATATAGCAGTTCCCTGTTACGAATGAACAAGTACACAAATATGCTGAACATAAATAAATACATAAATAGGATAGAATTAAACTATGAGGTAATCCATCAATGGCTATTTTTCGTCATTCAGAACAAACGTCATCGGGGCGACAAAAACAAATGCAGAGTTGAACCGCAGGAAAAAAAAAAGTAGTTCGTCTGGATTACCTGTTATTTGCATACTTCACATTCACCAGTACAGTGAAAAGAAACATGAGTAGTGAAAATCAAACGGTACTAATCGTACGCGTTTGAGCCAAAGCGATTTTCCTTGGTCCCCAAAAGTCAGTTTTGTGTTTGTTTGTTTGTTTGTTTGTTTCCCTACACAATATAGTCCATCAGTGAGCCGCGGAAAATTTCAACCTCTTCTGTTTTTGTCTTTGGTTGCAAAACCATACTCGCACCACGTTCTTTTTGAGGTCCAATTTCTCAGCTATAGCCGCGATTTTCTCCGAGGACGGCCGAGGCTGGACCGCGAAATACGCCTCCAGAGATCGCTTCTCCGGGGCCGCTATTGAGGTCCGCTTGCGCTTCTTCTCGCTGCCGTTGAAAATGTCGGGTTTGCTCATTTTCTCGCGCTGGGCGCCCTCGGCCTCCTCCAGCCACGCCTGGAGGATGGGTTTGAGCGCGATCATGTTGTTGTGCGACAGAGTTAGAGACTCGAAGCGACAAATGGTGCTTTGGCTCAGGGAGCCCACGCCGGGGATCTTCAGGTTGGCCAGCGCGCCCCCCACGTCCGCCTGAGTCACCCCGAGTTTGATCCTCCGCTGTTTAAAGCGCTCCGCGAACGCCTCCAGCTCCCTAGGGTCCGTGTCCGAGTCGTTGATGGAGGGCAGTCCGTTGTTGATGAGTCCCGGCGCGCCCTGGTGCGCACCGCCGTGGTGGCCCGGTAAGAGCCCGTGGTGAGTGAGCGGCGAGTTCATGTTCATGGCAGCCTGGTGGGACAGGTGGCTGAGCCCGTGCATGTGCGAGTGCGGGTGCGGGTGGGCCGACGTGGAGATCAGGCCCCCGCCGCCGCCTCCTCCGCCTCCGCCGCCGCCGGCCCCTTCGTGACCGCTGGGCATCAGCGCGAGCGACGGAGAGCTGATGTGCTCCATGAGGTCGGGCGGCTCCAGGTTCTGGTGGTGGTGGTGGTGATGGTGGTGATGGTGGTGGGCGAGTGGCACGGTGGAGGTGGACGAGCATGGCACGGTGTTCATCGTGTGGTACGTGGCGTCGGGCTTGAACGGGTGACTCTTACCCTGGGACACGGCCATGTCCACGGCCGCCAGAGCTTCGGCGCGGGCCAGGAGCGTCTCATCCAGACTGGCGAATATGTTGCTTTGTAGCTGGAGGAGTCGGAGAGAGAGGAGAAAAACAGAGAAACAGAAAAGAAAGTGGAGATGTCAGCTGGGGAATAGTGTCAACACATAACACAGAGAGAATATTCCTTTTAAGAGGCTTCCAGTCATAAAAATTAATACAAAAAAGGCTGAAGCCCGAGCCTTCAGTGAGCATGCCTTCAGAAAAGATCACAGGCGCGCGGATGATTGCTGTGGAATACATGAAAAAAACATTAAGGCAGAATATGCGCCTCCAGCGCTCCTCCTCGCGCGCAGAGGAGAACGCGGGAGAAAAGCAGAAGTTTGGAGCTCGTTTACCTGTGGAGTCTGCAGACAGGCTCTCCTGATCGCCTCCGAGCTCGAGTGCAGAGATGTGTACTTGTGCTCAGGTAAGCTGGGATGCATGGCGAAATGCGCCTGTTTGCTGTTCATGGACATCATGTTTGCGCTAGATCCAGTTCAGATAAAGTGCACGAAAGGAGGATAAAACCCAAAGCGAGAGAGGCCAGGTCCTCCCGCCTCCTCTTCTGGCGTCGGGCGGATGCGGTGGCGCTCGGCTGCTGATGGTACAGAGAAGATGCCCGCAGTGTGTGCGTGTGTGTGTGTGCGTGCGTCTCTGTTTGGCTCTGCTGTGTGTGGATGAGGAGCGCTCTTACACCTGAGTCCCTCACATCTCGTCCGGCAGCCTCGCCTATTCTCGCGAGACGAGCGCGATTGACTCCTTTCCCCTCCTCTCCTCTCCTCTCATCGCGCCTCTTCTCGTCTCTTGTCCTCCTCCTCGAACTGTAAATCGGCCTAATGACGGAGAGGGGGGGCTTCCATACCTGTGGATTCCGCGCGCATGCGTGCAGCCTTCGCTCATTTAGAATGTTTGTTGCGCTAGTTTAAACGGTGTAAACAGTGTAAGCGCCAACATTCGATATGCAAATGAGGGCTGTCTGTGTAAATGTCCGAAAAATAATAATAATAAAAAATGTTCAAAGCTTATTACGTAAAAAAATACTTCCAATCTAATCAGACACTTTTAAGTTTGTCATAACTGTGTGTTTTTTAAATATATATTATATTGTTTTTAATAATCATTTTTTATTTTTAATGAATGTAATAAAAGCAAAATGGAAAAATTGTTTATAGCTAGTTTAACTGCGTGATGAATTTTATTTTTATTAATAGTTTGCAAAAAAAAAATGCATCAATAAAATGGATTCCGTAGCTATTCGTTTATCTCAGTGTCAGGAGAATTAGCAAACGTGAATATTTTAATTTAGCTTTAATGTTTATGGTTGCACCGCGTTGATTCATTATCAGAGAAGAACAACGAACTAATAATTGCATAATATAAATATATAACGAAAATCGTTTTAGACATAAATATTCATTCATTACAAAATTCGCAGACATCAAAATCGAATCTGTATATATTTTAGATATTGTTTTTGAATATTTAAATTTCGCTCACGTTAACACGTCATGGTGGCATTGGATTGATTGATTACGCAACTTTAACCATCATGTATATTTCACTAAACTCTAATCACTGCATGAATTTTTAATCGCCCGGCGCTTTTAGTTGGAGCTAATGAAGTGTTAATTCACTAGCATTAATTAATTCTTTAAAAGACTGTGAAGGAGGTGGGTAGTAAATGGATTTGTTTAGTATTCCGGTGATGAAATAATTCAGCACCGAGCACAGAAAGACAATGAGTTTGCATGCACTATTACTAAAATTACGACGTTTATACTGTTGTTGTCATAACACTAAACCAAAGGTCTTGAACATGTGAAAATGAAACTATAAATGATAGGCATACAAACGTTTTTTTTAATTTAGATAACACCCAGGTACAAAAACATTTACTAAAATATACAGAAAATGACTTTTCAAACTGTATGCACGAACAGCACTCATTGTTTTCAGTTTAAATACAGATTTATTCCAGGTAAGTCTTTACAACCACAAAAAGTGAAATTGAAATATTTAATTTCAAGAGAAAAGTGTAACCACGGGACACTGAAATGGTTTTTATATCATTCAGTAACATGATCCAGCGCACACTGCTGTCATCATAATGAACAGTGAGGCAAATGTGTAATAAAAAGCCCTGATGGAACAGAAAGGCAGTTCAATCAAGTCATTGAAATCATGCTTGAAATGTTTCTGCTTCTACTTCAGTTTGGAGAGTTTGGAGGGGCTGGACATGGACGATCCTGCGGGACACTTGCGTTTGTTGGGCTGGCCGGGATTTTCCACCGGATCTCCAGCTCTGCCGCTGACCTCAACATCACAATGGGTGGTCTCCTGTGTCAAAGATGTGGTTTGGTGCTCTCCTGCTGTTCCGGGATCAGCCAAGAGGTTGCTACAGAAATCCAGCTCTGGTATTTGGGTGGCATCAAAGTCTGGAGAGCGTGAGGATGAGGATGTCAGGGGAAGGTGAGAGGCCTGACTGTTGGAGCTCTCACCCTCAGCCATCATAGAGTCCAGCTCAGAGATCTTGTCCAGGTACGCCGCATCCATACAAGCCTCGCTGTTTCCCGTGGGGTCCTCCAACTTCTCCTCAGGTCCGCAGTCCATCCAGCCTCCACACAAGCCCTCTCTGTCTGAATTCACAGCAGCCTTCTGACTGAAGGATCCTGGGCTTTGGTTGATTGAGGATGAGCTGGCTGGGCCCTGGCAATCATCAAAACTCAGTCTTCTCAGGTAAGTGAGAGGTCTGAGACCTAACTTTCGGTCACCGCACACCACAGGACTCTTCAAGCTCAGAGATCTGAGAGCCGAGGAGGGTGTAGAGGGAACGGGAACGTCTTTGAGTCCATCCTTCTGTGGACTCAAGGTCCCTGCTAGAAAGCACGCATCAGATGTAGTCAGGAGGTGCCCGTGGTTGTCGGGAAGCTCTGAACAATTTCGGTCCAGGTCTGTACAAACAGAAGTTTCCTCCATTTCACTCAGGCTCCTTCGCATCAGGGCAATCCTTTCAATCCCTCCAGAGGCAGCGTTTGAACAAACACCTTCTTCAGGCTGAGGGTCATCCCTCTGGTTCTGGGCTTCCAGCTCTTCGATGTATTTATCGCTGCGCTCCAGAGCTCTTTTCAGATGGGCCACGTCCCGCTCATACTGATGAATTTTAGCCTCGAGAGCTGCAACTGTATACCGGCCAAACCTTAATGTAAAACACGGATAAAATCCATTTTGAAAGATCTGAGGTTATCAGCATGTGTAAATATCCATACATATAAAACATGAATATTGTATTTGTTGTCGTCAACTCAAAAGGCAAGTCAGTACACCTCACCAACACTGTGCTTACTTTTGAGGAGATCTGCTGTCCACTTCGGCTTTCAAGTGCATATTTTCCTGGATTAGGTCAAAATTTTGGGACCGCAGAGTTTTGTTAGCCTGAGGGAAAGAAGCATGTTTCTTTCAGAATAGTTGCACAGAAGACAAATAACACCCTTTCCCATATTTCCAATAGTCAGTGAAAATTCATCTAGAATATAGAGAACAGCTTTAGGGATGGGCAGCGATTAATCGCATCCAAAATAAAAGTTTGTGTTTACATAATATATGTGTGTGTAGTGTGTATAATTAATTTGTATGTATAAATACCCACACATGCATGTATATATTTAAGAAAAATGTGTTATTAATATATCAAATATTTATATATAATATTAATTGTGAATAAATATTTATAAAATATATACATGCATGTGTGGGTATTTATATATACAAATTAATTATACACACTACACAAACATATATTATGTAAACACGAACTTTTATTTTGGATGCGATTAATCGCTGCCCATCCCTAATACATATGTGCTTTAGATGTGGGCTAAGCACCAAGCCATTGTAACCATATCTCTACTGTGATATGAATGATGAGGGGTTTTTAACAACTGATACCAATGCTGATGTTTAGAGAGTAGCCCAAATAATGCCACATAGTTAGATGACAGCAAATGAGACAATTTCTCACATAAAAAAAAAAAATCATTTGACATGTTTCCTCAGAATGTACGAAAACAGAACATTATCATCCACTAACAAGAGATGATTTATGAAAATAACAATACAACTTCAGTTTAAATGACCAAGTCAGCACACTTGGTCATTTAAATTGATTATCTCAAAACGGCTAAATTATGTTTTGTTTTGTTTTTTTTTTAAAAAACAATCCCATTCATACTTCCTTCAGCTTTTCGAGGTCCTGTTTGACATTCCTGTAGAGGTCATTGGCGGCTCTCAGCTTATTGGCCAACTCCTCCAGAGCGCTCGGGTCAACAGTACAGCTTTCGTTCTGAGGAACCAAGACCGTCCTCGGTTCCAGAGCTGTCTTAAGTTGCATCTCAAGGCTCAGGTTTTTGCTTTTCAAGTCCTCATTCTCTTTCAAGAGGGTTTCGATTTCATCCTGTAAGACAGATGATTCATAAGCTTGGGCTTTCGTTGCATACACTTCTGTTTAGCTGTGCATTTACTGAATGAGCACTGTGCCACTGTTCGTCCGACTGTCTTTTTTTTTTTTTTTTTTTCTAAACTGTTTTAATTATTCGGATTTCTTTTGATTATTTTAATTTCTTCTTCTAAAAATTAAACTTTCAAATATTTTAGATTCATTGCACACCGACTGAAATATTTCAGGTCTTTTATTGTTTTAATACTGATGATTTTGGCATACAGCTCATGAAAACCAATTTTTTTGTATGAAAAACACTTCTTTTATTGGTCGGATGAAATATGCTCATTTTTTTAGATAGGAATTTAGGGTTTTCATGAGCTGTATGCCAAAATCATCAGTATTAAAACAAAATATAACACCTGAAATATTTCAGTTGGTGTGGAATGAATCTAAAATATATGTAAGTTTAATTTGTATCATTACATTATGGAAAATAATGAACTATCACAATATGCTAATTTTTTTAAGAAGGACCTGTAAAGCACTTTGAATTACCATTGTGTATGAAATGTGCTATATAAATAAACTTAAATACTTTTTTACAGGCATATTTTAAACTGCCTGGCCAATAGTCAAATGCTTAAGAGTCTATGAATGGATCAGTGATCATTATGTTTCTAGCATGTTAGTGTTTGGCAACAGTTCTTGTGTAGCTTTTCATTTCTTAAATATGTAGGAAGACACATCATGGCCATATTCCAGGATGACAATGTCAAGGTTCATAAGGATCAAACTATGAAGGTTGAGAGGAGCATGAAGAATCATTTACACATGTGAATCGACTCCTATGAGTCCAGAGCTGAAACTCATTCAGTCTTTGGGATGTGCTGGAGGAGACTTTACAGAATGCTGGACTCTTGCATTGGCATTACAAGATCTTATCCAATTATTGATGCACATCTTGATGGAAATAAATGTGATGTTATTTTCATCAAGAGGTTCATTGCATTGTCATCCTGGAAGATCACGTGTTGAAGATCACATAAAGATTCCAGCACTGATTTTAGAGGGAAACTCTACTCTAAGAAATTTCAATACAGGAAAGAAATTTGTATTAATCAAACCATTTCATTGGGTCTTTGAGCAAAAATACCTCATATTCTCGCAAAAGCAGCTCCCCTCGAGTCTTTCTGAGGCGTCTCTTTACAGAAGAGCTCTCATTGGATTCACTGTCAGTTGTGGCTCCTGTGAGCATAAACACACAAAGAAGAGAAAGAAAGAGAGATATTTAATTACACTCTTCTTGCCTAAAACAAACAATGTTTCATAGCTTACACTGAAAAAAACAAGATATGATTGTGAGGTCTCATTATTACCAATGATTTCTCTGCAGGGGTTTTCTGGGGTGATGGCCACTCGACAGGTGGGACACTGACTGCTCTTCTCCAGCCAGACTTTGATACAGTTGGAGCAGAACACATGGTTGTTGCAACAAATGACCGGCTGACGCACCTTTGAGGTGTAGATAAGAGCAGACCAAAAGGTAAAAGCAACATCATGGCTGTTGTTAACATTTAAGGGATGGTTCACCCTATAATTTTAATTCTGTCATCATTTACTCACCCGCAAGTTGTTCCAAACCTGTATGGATTTCTTTCTTCTGCTGAACACAAAAGATGATATTTTGAAAGGTATGGGTAATTAAACAGTTGATGGCCCATGCATAGAATGGGAAAAAAATACTCAATGAAATGCAAGTCAATGGAGGTTTGGAGCAACTTGAGGGTGGGTAAATGATGACATTTTTTTTTTTTTGGTGAACTATCCCTTTAACATTCCTGCTTTTCTGGTCCATTTTATCTGACATGCTTCTTTCAGGGATTCATTAACAGTCAGCAGAGCACAGTGTTCAGGTGAGGGCTGGAAAGGTCGTTTTTGTTCATTTGTGGTTTGGGAGAAAACTAAAACAGAAGGGACTCTTGGAGCTCTAACGTTACTGTAATAAAAAACTCGCTGTTTTGAGTTACAGAAACGTTATTATCTTCACATGCACATATTTTTACACAGTATCTTCACTAATAGATGATAAAAGAACTGTATATTACATTAAAGTGGTTTTAATTTAATGACCGAGATGCGTCAACTATCAAACATGAAGTAAGTTAGGCTAACGTTACACGCGCGCACTGCACAACTTTGTGTTCAACTCCGTATTTAAACTAAATGTGTTAAAGTGTTACCTTTCCGAGGCAAATCTGGCAGGATATCGGTAAAGTCAAAGAAAGAGTGACGTTTTGAAAACTTTGAGCCATGATTTAGTCCTCAAAGATTAGAAACATGATCCAAAACTCCCTCCAACAGAAACAAATAACTAGCAGCACACGCGACTACGGCAAGCGCAGAGTAGTAAACTGTAGCGAAACGCGTCTGCCTCAAACTACTGTACATTCTCACTGTGGTGGGTATTAATGCTTTTATAAGGCAAAGTTTTGTATTTATAGAATTGATGGTCTATCCACTAATTCCTCCGTATCTAGTATATAACATTCACTGCTAAAAAAATATTCCTTCAGACTTTAGTTACCAACAGCAACAAACAATGCTGAGTTCACGCCATGTCGTAATTACGGTAGTTTCGAGATGAACACGTGACGTTCCACTCAGAGCTGTTCACCTTCTCGGGGGCTCGGACTGTGGAGTATGCGTTTCAATGGCAACGATATCAACACCTAAATTATTATGCAGTGGTCAAGTGGTAGGAGCTCTGAGAAAATTCCCAGTTTACAAGCTGTAATTACGAGTTCTACGCGGACGTGAACGCTTTTTACAAGTTGGAATCTCGAGCTCGTCATTACGGTAATTACTAAATGGTGTGAACGCACCAAAAAAATTACCTAAACACATTTATAATGATAAAAACATTGTTAGTAGATAATATTAATAAGATGGTTGTTGTGGTTGTGCATTAATATAAACTTCACTTATTATAGACAGTCTGAATAATTCTTTATTTCTGGTCTTTTGTGGTAGGCCAAGGTGATTATTGCTGCAGGTAGACCAACTTTGTCAGTGTAGTATAGGCAAAACATAATTGTTAAAGTAGTCATGTTTGGGAGGAATACATTTTATGTATATGGCCTGAACAAATGTAGCCTACTTAAATAAATTCATCTTTAATCACAGCCTGATGTCTGAGTGATCAGGTTGCTCTTAAGGGCATTAACACTTGGTATTTTCACGATGAATCACTATTAGATCAAAAATAAATAGTATTTTATTTGCTTAATATCAAATAAAAGCCAATTTTACTACTCAAAATGCTTCCATGTCCCTCCTGATGCTTCTCTTTACGTCGGCTCTTTGTTTCAAGAGTTTTATTACAACAGTGTAAACCGTTTTACTTCATTTTTATTCGATCTCATAATTCATTGGTCATCGCCAAATGATGGCTTTATTATCCCATAACGACAGACCCAGTGGCGGAGCGCTTGCGAGATAACTTCATTAGCATCGAACTGATGCAAAACAATGTTGTACATTGATTGCATCAAGCGGACTATTGGTGCTGCGACTACATTACTGTCATTTGTTGCAGGTCTGTCATGTCAACACAGCCCAAGGAGACTTCACTTTGTCTAGACTATGAGTAGTCAAACTGTACGCCAGTTGGTCTGAAACTCCGATTTAGACATCTGCATTCCTGGAGAGAGAGTTTGCACACATTTGTAAGCAAAGACCAAACTGCTGAGCACGCTCTTACATAATAACATAAATTTGCCTTGTTTTCTTATTTTTTACAGAACCACCTCCCCATTTTGTCTCTCCTGTCAGTGGGATCAGCATCTCAGAAATACACACAAAAAACGCTTGCTACTCACTTCATCGTTCGTAAGTGGAACAAGAGCTGTGTCGACAAGAGATGTCCATTTCACCACAAGTCTCCAGCGGAATGATTCATCCAGAGAAGTTGGATGACACATAAGTCTGCAAAAAGGCCCATTCAGAGATGACGTTGTTCATAGAGAGGTATGGGTTGATTTGATTTGCTGAGGACTAATTTATTATATTACACTACTGTTCAAATGTTTGGTGTGGGTGCATTTTTAAAAAAAAGTTTTTGGAAGTTTTTTATGCTCTCCAATACCAGTAATATTGTAAACATTATTACAATTTAAAATAACTTTCTACTGTAATATATTTTAAAATGTAATTCCTGTGATCAAAACTGCATTTTCAGCATCATTACTCTTCAGTGTCACATGATCCTTCAGAAATCATTCTAATATGCTGATTTGCTGCTCAAGAAACTGTACTTTTTTAACCTTTTTAATTATTGTCAACATTGAAAACAGATGATACATTTTTTAGGATGCTTTGATGAATAGAAAGCTCGAAAGAACAGTATTTATTTGAAAAAATAACAATTTAATGCATCCTTTCTGAATAAAAGTGTCAATATATTTTAAAAAATAATCTTACTGACCTCAAGCTTTTGAACAATAGTATATATTATGTTATTATAATTATTCCCAAAGTTCTGATGATTTCAACAACCAGGCACAGTTGCAACATGATGCGTATTGATTATGCTCAGTGTATTTGATGCATAACTATGCGTTTGAAAGACAAATGAGAGGTCTTGTGAAATTAGTTTGAAAATATTTATTTGCATTGTAAAAATCGAGCTCAGATCATATTATTGGAACAGTTCAGATACTCTAAAGATTGTATTTTGCCCACATATGCTTCAGACAATGGTTTGTAATCTTTCCCCCATTAATTGGTGACAGTCAATTAATCACAGCCGGTTGAGAACCGCAGGATCTATTGATCTTGTCGGAGGCCTTATTTTTCATCCGTTAAATGACACAGATCGGCACATTTGCCTTGGCCGGGTAATGGAGGGTGGCGAGCCAGTGACCCGTGTGTCAGGCCTACATGTGTCCCATGCTCCCCCGTCATGAAATGGCATCTTTACCATTTAAGCTGGAAAGGTTTAGACTGCCCTAAGAGCAAGGCGCTGGGACAGGCCTTGCTCCGCTGCTCAGCTGACCTTTCTGTTTAAAGCTTAATCACTGGCAAATGCTTACATTAATTAGCCTGCCCTCTATCCCTCTTTCTCTGTCCCCCCTCCCCACACACACACACACACCAACGTCATGCCAGTGGTTTTTGCGTCGCTGGCAAACCAGAATGAGTCGCGCACATCTTGAGGACATTAAGACATTTCCCCCGCACTCCTGCAGGCTCCGTGTATTGATTAGCGTGGCCCCTGACCGCGATCGCTGCGGTGCGAGAGAGTGTGTCATGGAGATGAGGGGCCCCTGCTGTCCATGGGGCTCTTTCCTAAGCCACAGTCGAGCCGCAGCTGACGCCCCCTCCACAGCTCAGGCACCTTTCATTGCCCTTTCGCAACCCTGCCCTTTAAAAGTCGGAGCGGCATCCGGTTCTTTACATTTTGTGTCATGTATTGAAGCCTCACGGCATCTGGAATTATCCATTATGTGTCAGAAACTGTGCTTAAAGCTTGCAAAGGAGGAGTAAAACATCTTTGGAGACGTTCAAACCAGATGTTTTCCTGCGTAAAGATTATTTTGTAGAATTCGTTTTTTTCGCCAATTCGTAAAACCCCCGGTTTCACGGACGAGGTTTAAGCCTAGTCCCAGACTAAAATGCATGTTTGAACTGGAAGCAACCCGCATTGACAAATCTTAAAATATGTCAGTGCAATTGTTTTGTCTTTTAAGATGTTAAAAGCTACTTAAAGGGATAGTTCACCCCAAAATGAAAATTCTGTCAGTATTTACTCACCCTAATGTTGTTCCAACCCCGAAAGACCTTCGTTCATCTTCGGAACACGAATTAAGATATTTTTGATGAAATCTGAGAGCTGGATCACTCGTCCATAGGCTTCTTGAGGGATTGAAACTTTCCGGCCTAGAAAAGTTATTAAAGACATCGTTAAAATAGTCCGAGTGACTACAGTGGCTCAATCTTAACTTTATCAAGCAACGAGAATACTTTTTGTGCTCTAAAACAAACCAAAATAACGACTTTATTTCAACTATTCACTTCCTTCTCTTTGGGCCTCTAGTCAGGTAACGTAGTGCGATTGCGTACAGCTACGTCACACATAGGCTCACTATTGGCCGACGCTGGTCATGTGTGTGATGCGTGTGACGTACAACAACAGATCATACGCAATTACACTAGTTTTTTTGCGCACAAAAAGAGTTCTCGTTGTTTGATAAACTTAAGATGTCTTTAATAACTTTTCGAGGCCGGCAAGTCTCAATCTCTCAAGAAGCCTATGGACTAGTATGGAGGAGTGATCCAGCTCTCAGATTTCGTCAAAAAATATCTTAATTTGTGTTCCACAGATGAACGAAGGTCTTTCGGGGTTGGAACAACATGAGGGTGAGTAAATACTGATATAATTTTCATTTGTGAACTATCCCTTTAAATGCCCTATTTAAACTAAGGCGTAATCCTGGCTGAACATGAGCCCAGTCTGTGAAACCGGGCCTGAAAGAACTATAAATAAGTATTCTGTGGGATGATTCCTCTTTAAAAACTTTGCGGGGCCAGTTGTTTGTTCAACCAATGACAGATGGGAAATGTGTTTGGAAACAGGCATTATTTCTGCAGTTCTGTTTGTTGACGGCTTGACGCCAGTGTTGACAACATCTCGTGGCAATTTGTACTTATTTTACGTTGCTCAATTGGTGGCTATTCGTATGAAGGCATACAATCTCATTTGTACGTTTATACGATCTGCTTACGCCCCAGTGATGGGTTGGTTTAGGGGTGAACCTTCAGCCCTACTTTTTTCTATTAGTCGTACATTTGTGTACGATTCCCATTCTACAAATTCATGCGAAATTTCCACCAAGTAACATAGTTACGTTTTCCTGTGAGATTAGGTTAGTATTTACGGAGGCCCTAAATGGAAATGGTGAAAGAAAAAAAAAAACATGAGATGTAGGAATAATTATTTGTCAATGCTTTAGGGCTCTCGTGCAAATGTTTTGCGTTCTCCTGAGAAACTTTGCGTTCACTCGCGAAGAACTCAAAAGGTTTTGCGAGCGAACGCAACGGGGGAAACACAAAACATTTGTGAGAGAACACAAAAGCATTGACTTATTATATCTTTTTTTTTTCACCACCATTTACTAGAGGCTCTGTAAGTATTGAATAAATGACTGACTTTACAACAAATATTGACTACTTTTCAAAATATAAATGTATTTGAAAGAGGTCTCTTATGCTCACCAATGAATTTCTTTGATCAAAAAGTTACTATTTAAAAATGTAATGTGATGCAAATCTAAATTTTCAGTCTTCTGTGTCACATGATCTTTCAGAAATTGTACAAATATGCTTCTGCTGCTCAAGAATAATTCCTGATTATTATTAATGTTAAAAACAGGTGTAGAAACTGAGATACATTTTTGTTTCAGGATTTTTTGATAAACAGAAAGTTTAAAAGAGCATTTGAAATAGGTAGATTTTATAACATTATAAACGTCTTACCATCACTCGCTGAATAAAAGTAATCATTTCCCATAGCCCTCAAACCGTATTCACTTTATAGCCCTTAATCCTGTAATTGTGGACAAATGTGGGCACAGAGGACTCAGGTGTGATCCTAATTTTTATTTTATTATAAATGTTATATCATTGTCTTCGATAAAGTTTTGTCTATCCATATATGGTGTTTATTTTATTTTGGGTGTATTTTTGAATTTATTTACTTCAAAACGTACCATATTTTCCATGTAAATTAATTTTTTTTTAATATCATTCCAGTTTTTTTCACCCACTTAGCATTTCAGAATTGAGTAAGAAAAAAAATGTGTGTGTTCACGAGGCAAACTTAGGAAAAGTAGCCAAGTCTTGTACCGCTCAGATCAAGGGAAGTATTTTTTAAAAATAAATCAAAACTATTTTGCCCACATTTGTCCAGAATACGGTTTTAGGGTTAAAAAACCTAGACCTAAAAAAACGTAGAGCTCTCTTAAGATGCTTGTCCTGCCCTCAGATTCATCTGATTAGACCTTTCTCACAAACTGACATTGATCCGCAGGGTTGCATGACAAAAGTGGATCTATTTTTAACTTAGACACAGAGACAAATAAAAAGAAAAAAACAGTGACAGCGACCAAAGACATCTCCATGGCGCATGCTTTCATAAACCAAAAAGTTAAGCGTAGACTAAACACAAGAATGCATTCTCTAATTCAAAGACCAGGCACAAAATGAATGCATGCTCTAATGGAGAGCGTGGGATGCCACCCCAATTGTTAGTATCAAAGTCTGTTCTCTAGCTGTTTCCCACCACCCCCTTCCTCTCTCTTTCTCTCTCTCCAGCCTCAAATTTATTCTCCTCCGCGGGTGCAGTTTTAGTGGTGGGCTATGCGTCGCGGTGCAGAGAGGGCCAGCGTGCGCTGGTTTTATTGCATTGCCTACAGGCTGGTTGAGCCACACGACTCGCACACGACTCCCACCCCCTCCTTCACACCACAGATGAGGCTCCACTCAGTCCTGGGCTCCGCTACACCCCTCTTCCTCCATCCGTACCTCTCTCAAGGGGCCCCTGGGAGCCGAGGGTGGATTATTATGGAAATACTATCATCCACTGGCCCTCTGAAGCACAGCTGGGCAGGGCCATCATTACATGCACTGTGGCAATCTGTTCTGGGAAGGGCGAACGCAAACGTCACGGCACAGATGAGAGTGGCACGCATACATCACAGAAAATGTGATTAAAATGTGAAGAATGCAAAAAACATCTTATATCAAGTGCCTTCAAAATGACCTCCATAAATTGAGTTCTTTTTGCCTCTGGTTTTATTAGGGCGTATAAATACATTTTCATCTGGGATATTTTATGTCCACCTGCATTAGAGCTGGTTTCTAATGCTGTTGTGTGTTACAGCGCTGATATCAGCGGCAAACGTCACCGGTTTGGTTCCTGTCGAGGAACGGGTGGTGTGTCCGTGTATCAATCATAGTCACCCGGTCTGAGCGCTGACCAGCCTCTGAGTGATTGCGTTTAGTTCCTTACGAGATATTTCTGCTGTGCTTGTTATCAGATTAACCCGCCCACTGAGGCTTATCATTCACTGCCCAATAAACGGGGTCAGTCACATCCATCAAATTACTGTACTCGCGCTTTCTGCCTCAATCTCCCTTACTTGCTCAAGTAAAGCTTATTTGTAAATGTAAACGAAGCAGTAACACTGGTTCAACCTGAGTTATAAAATCCTCATTTACATATGCTGTCATTGATTTTTAGAAAAAGTATTCATGACGTATTCTCATGCTTAAAACAGAGGTGGTTGGCTCGTGGAATTTGTCACAATGATCCATTAAAAATGCATAGAACCTCATTAACTTTTGCAGAGACAGAAAGCTCTTTCTTTTTATATCACTTCTTTTTATATACTTTTGCAATATTGGATTCAAGGCGACATCTTTATGATCTTTTGAATTCAGTGTGTGAAAAAAATTGATTGTGATTTTTGAGAATATGCGAAATTTAGGGCTGTCAAACGATTAATCGCGATTAATCACATCCAAAATAAAAGTTTGTGTTTACATAATGTGGGTGCACTGTGTATAATTATTTTGTATATATATAAACACATGCATGTATATTTAAGAAAAAAAATAGTATTTATATATAAAATATTTATATTTACATATAATATAAATCATATATAATATTTAGTATATACATTTCTTTAATATTATTTCTTATAATATAATATTATAATTAATATTATTTTAATATTAATATTTCTTTTATATATACAAGCATGTGTGTGTATATATATATATATATATATATATATATATAAAATAATTATACACAGTGCACACACATATATATTATGTAAACACAAACTTTTATTTTGGATGCGATTAATCGCGATTAATCATTTGACAGCCCTAGCTAAATTGTATTTATTTTTTTTAATACTTTATTTAATTTTTTATTACACATTTTTTTTATCATTATGCATTTTTTTTATTTTGTAATTAAGTTAATTTGTTTTACCGCAGGGCTGTTTAAATGGCAAAAAAAAAAAAAAAAAAGGTTAGTCACATCACTAAGCATTAGACACTGAATATACATTTTCCAATATAAACTGTAACCTAAAATCTTGCCGTTAATTAACCAACCTCCAAAATGAAAAAGTGCTCATTTTTCTAATTGCGGCCTCACGGCATGTGCGTAGACATGCAAAACACGCGTCTTGTAATCAAACACACTCTGAGCATAAGGGCTTATTAATTATTAGTGCCCACTTGACTTCATATTGTGCTGCTGGTGGCCTGGTCAAAGATTATAATTACCACTTTGCTGTTTGTATCGTATTCATCTCATCTTGCCTATAGTACTGTATTACTCTCAGCATCTCTCTCTCTCTCTCTCTTTCACTCTCTCTCTTTCTCTCTCTCTCCCGTACACAAGACCAAAAGTGCAGGCACATCATTTATTGATAAGACAAAAAGAATGTAATGAAATTATCAATGTTCTTGAATTAATTATGAACATGATTAAGAAAGCTAAAATCTCAGGAGCCGGGATCTCATTACCCATTCAGTCTCAGGGATTGCTTTCATTCAGGGAGAGGCAAAAGAAGCCGTCCACCCGGCCCGGCTCGAGCAGTCGTCTCTCGCCCCGGCGTGGAGCTCCTCTTTACCCTGCTCCTCTGTCCCTGATTTACTCCCTGCGCCGCTCCGTCCCGCCGGAGCCAAATGAGATCCGCCGAGAGGTCCTGACCTTCCCCTCTAGATAGCAGCTCCTCACTGGAGGTAAGAAACACAAGCTGGTTTTACTGGACAGCAGCCGCCCGGCTCGTGGTTTAGGTGGAAAATGATTGTGGAAAATCTACTTTTCTGTTCTTTCAAACTGTGAAGCTGTCTTATGTTTGTATGGGAGGGTATGTGTGTGTTTCTTTAAAGTCAGAGGACACGTTTAGTTTGATTTTAAGTTTGCAATTTGCATATTGACTTACAGTACAGTATTTAAGGCCACAGAATGTGAGGCCGTTCACGCAAACTATCATTAACATGAGTGCTTTGACTAAAATCATTTCAAATATGTCCATTTTCTGGCAAATTAATTGGCTTTTTATATATATATACATATCATTTTTGCTCTTGCTCTGCAAAATTAAATTTGCATGCTTTATGAGTAAAGTGGATTTCTTTCAAACAGACTTTATTAATTATTAAAATATTTTCTGGAGTTCTAAATGTTCAGTTTGGTCCGATAAAGCATTCAATCCTCAGTTGTGTGTCAAAAGTTTTCCAATTTTCTTCGGGTGTCTGTCACGTCAGTCGTTCAGGATCTTCGCTGTGTGTTTGTTTTTTTTTATACCTGCTTGTTTAGTGTGCATTAGAATGAGTCGCTCTTGTGGAGACGAGAATGACAATCTCTCTTTCTTTGGTCACATGGGGAAATATGCGCCAGTATATGGGCGTCCCCAAAGGAATGGAGCTGGGGTTTGAGAGTCCCATCGCTCCCTTCCTGTCTATCTTTCTCATATCCCTGCCTCTTTTTTCCGTTCTCTCAATCTCTTGTGTCTTCCCATCATCAGGCACACATTTACAGCACTACTGCATTGTAAAAGCGTGTGCAGCTGGCGGAGAACTTGTCGCATACCTTCTCGACTATTGTGAGGCCCTGCTGTAAACATATATAAGTGTCCTGATGTCTTTAATAAGACCTAAACAGCTAAGAACACCCCAAACTGCCATTATTCTTCTAGATAAGAAGGTTTATATGTATGATATTGGTGTTTTGCGCGGTCTCCGCGGATAAGGAAGCCTGTGGAGGATAATGAGAGCTCTCTGGCCTGAGGATTGATCCGTGTATTGGATCTCACATAAGACTGCTGTTACTGGATATTACCCAGCGCTATCGGCCAGCCGTGATGGCCTCGTGATAAGAAGTGCTTACCAAAGGGGAAGCTCCTACAGGGCAGATACGGTTTCTCAGCCGCCCTCAGGGGACCGTCAGCCTCATGCTGCTGAGCTCAGGAACTTTTTACCTCATCAAGTAAATTCAGACCCTTATCAAGTTACCAAGCAGGCCTCTTCCAGTCGAACAAATATTTCTGGCCATTGTCACTGTCGGTGCTGAAAGAGCTGGAGCGGTCGCATTACAGGGCAGCTGCTTTTCATTGATAACCTGGGAAATTTGGGAGGTGATGGATTTGTTTGGGTAATTAGAAGTAGTGGACGTGCTAAACTTTATCTCTGATTAGCAAGTGCACAAGTGCTTTCTCTGGGAGTCGTTACTTTTAAGATTCGAATTCACGTGGGACGAGAATTCCCAAACAAATTATCCCGAATTTACACTCCGGATTGAATCTGTTGACGTTTTTACGTCCTTTAAAGATAATGGCATTGTTGACAATGCAATCTACGTCCTGTAGGGCAGTTTAGTGTGCTCTGGACCTCTAAAAAATGCTAAGCTCTCAGATAATGAAGTGGTCGGCACGTAATGTGCCATCTCGACAGTTTCATCGGGAGTTGTCCAGCCCTTCGGCGCAGGGTTTGTTTCTACCGCTGCGGCAGAATGAGCCAGGTGGCATCTGGTACCCGTTGCGTGCCAGCGGAGGAGGGCCCAGATGGTGCGTTAAGCAGGCTAATTATTTCGACACAAAACTTTGATAACGCAGCCCGCCGGGGTCCAGTTTCCCTCTTTTGAATCTTACTCACCGGGCTTTGTCTTGGAACCGCCTTCCCTCTCTTTCAGTGAATGTGTCCTTGCGGGGTTGAGTAACTGGATCCCGCAAACTGGTGGTAAATTGTGAGCGATCCCATGCAGTGGGAGGTGACAGCTGTAATGTTAGTCCTGAGAGGTGTCGTGGTACAAAACGACACACTGGTTTTAGTCAATTACATAAATACTTGGATGGAGAAAAAACGAAATCCTAAAATCTGTCGCACTACCACAAACTCTATCTTTAGGAAGGGTTGAACTGATCGTTGTTCTCTAGGATCGCTGATATCAACCATGTTAAATGCAAATTATAAAATGCAACATACGCTGTCGTGTAAAATGTCTTTTTTTTAAAGAATATTCTCGATCAAAAGTGACATTTAAGACTTTTATGACATTAAAAATGAAATGTAGTTAAAGAATCGTGTTAAAAAAATACTGAAAATATTCAAAATAGGGCTGTCAAATGATTAATCGCGATTAATCGCATCCAAAATAAAAGTTTGTGTTTACATAATAAATGTGGGTGCACTGTGTATAATTATTCATGCTTGTATATATTTAAGAAATATTTTCATGTATATACTGTATATAGATTTATATATAATTTATATTATATATAAATATAAATATTTTATATATAAATAATATTTTTTTCTTAAATATACATGCATGAGTGTGTATTTATATATATATATATATATATATACACAAAATAATTATACACAGTGCACCCACATATATTATGTAAATACAAACTTTTATTTTGGATGCGATTAATCGTTTGACAGCCCTAATTCAAATAGAAGATAGTTATTTTAAATTGTTACATTTTTACTGTATTTTTGATCAAATAAATGCAGCCTTGTTGAGCATAAGAGACTTTGTTCATAAACAGTATAAAATCTTTTCTCAAATCTCAGACCCTTATGAACGGTATTGCATCATGTACTTATAATAGAAAAAATAGTCTTCAAGTTTTAAAATGGTGGATGAAAATACTTCCTTTAGTCTAGCATAAAAGATTGTGTGTCCAATTAGTAGGGCTGTCAAACGATTAATTGCGATTAATCGCATCCAAAATAAAAGTTTGTGTTTATATAATATATGTGGGTGCACTGTGTATAATTATATATATATATATATATATATATATATAAATACACACACATGCATATACATTTAAGAAAAAAAATATTTATATATAAAATATTTATATTTATATATAATATAAATTATATATAAATCTATATACAGTATATACTGTACTGTACATGAAAATATTTCTTAAATATATACAAGCATGTGTGTGTATTTATATATATACAATAATTATACACAGTGCACCCACATATATTATGTAAACACAAACTTTTATTTTGGATGCGATTAATCGCAATTAATCATTTGACAGCCCTACTAATTAGACACTTGCCAAATTGGGTAGATATTATGGATTGGATAATTTGTAGAAAAAAATATACTTATGTGCCTATGAGTGTTTTGTGAATAACTGGCTGTAATTAACAACAACAAATGTTCGGTTTTATCTACATTAAAATGGACAGTAGGTTATGTTATTTGACCTACATCTCATTGCAATACAAATATTAGTAAATATTGTTAAATATTCGATTTTTAAGGATAAATTTGCTTACTTTTCTTACTATATAAATAATTGTCAGATAACAGCAATTACAGTAGGAAAAAGGTCCAAAATTGTATTGATGGGTAATATAACACACAATATTTCAGAGCTCAGCACTGTGGGCAAATAAAACAGTAGTTTTGACGGTGAATGGTCACCATTTCCCCATCCATTGACCGGGCCGTTACTGTCCAGCGATAGGGCCACTGAGTAATGGGTCAATAAAGGCCAAGTCAGTGCGTAGCACCTGCTATCAGAGCGCCGCAATAATGCCGCAATACCTCTCGCTTTCCCTTAAGAGACCGCGGACCTCGTCATGCAGTCCAATCCAAAGTCCTTCTCATAATAAGGGTCACTTACTAAGTCAACATTAAAAGCCTATTCCATTAGGGGTCCAAAATTACACTGGACTTTAATGTCTTCAAACACCAGCAGTTAAGAGCGAAACAGCTCATGTACATTAGCAACACATGTTGAAATAGTCATGAGTTTATTATCGAATCACATGTTTGGCTACACAAATGTTTTTATTCATGGCATACATCTGTTTCCAAGTCATGCTTTCCACATGCCTTATGATGGCTCTTTTGGGAACTGCAGATTGTAGGAAAAACTATATTTACTGCACGGTGAATTTCCACCTTTGAGTTAAACCCTTCATTGATTGTGCAATGGGAGGCTGCCTCCTCCTCCTCCTCCTCTGGTGGACAGAAACACCTCCACCTCAATAAAGACAAGGTGCAGGCCTCCGACTGATAACCTGCTGACTCCTACATCACAGGTGTCCCCTCTGAAATTGAGTCCTACATCATGATCAATTGGTTGATGTCATGGATGAGTAATGCTACTTTACACACGTTAACCCACACACACACATACACTTTAATTAATACACTTTCACTCAAACTGATCATTTTCCTGGGCTTAAGCAGAGGAGATACGTTGGATTTTGTCTGGTACACATATTTTGGTTTGGGTACAGTCTTAAATTAAAATAATGTGATAATTGTTTTCTCCAACCTACAAATCTAGACTTTTTGTAACACAAATGAACATAATAAAAACCTCCAAATTATGCTTAAAAGCCTATATTGGGAGATTAGGACAGCAAAAAGTAACCGTTCGCTCTGTAACTATTAGTGTATTAGCTGTATTATTTTTATGTGACATGTAAGCATTTTTGTGATATATTTTAAAGGAGTAGTTCACTTTTCTTTCTTTTTTTTACTTTTGCTGATGAATTACTCACCCCATGTCATCCAAGATGTCCATGTCTTTCTTTCTTCAGTTGAAAAGAAGTTAAGGTTTTTGATTAAAACATTCCAGGATTTTTCTCCATATAATGGATTTCAATGGGAACCAAACGGTTCAAGTCCAAAAGACAGTTTCAGTGCAAACTGCAAACTGTTCAAAGGGCTTTAAACGATTCCAGACGATGAATAAGGGTCTTATCAAGCAAAACGATCGCTCATTCATTTTGCTTGATAAAAAAAATAAAGTTTAACTTTTATAAGCTTAAATGCTCGCCTTGCTCTGTTCTGTGATGCACGTTCGTGTCTCTCCTGTTCGAACTCGATCATCAAAATGAACAAATCTTTTCCAGAGTCAACTCGTTCATTTCGTTCGTTGAATGAACCAAATGACACGAAAAAAAGGTTTGTTCATTTTGATGAACCAGTTCGAACAGGAGAGACACGAACGTGCATCACAGAACAGAGCAAGGCAAGCATTTTAGCGTGTAAAACTTAAACTTTGTTGTTGTTTTTTTAAATGAGTGATCGTTTCGCTTGATAAGACCCTTATTCTTCGTCTGGAATCGTTTAAAGCCCTTTGAACAGTTTGCACTGAAACTGTCTTTTGGACCTTGAACCATTTGGGCCCCATTGAAGTCCATTATATGGAGAAAAATCCTGGAATGTTTTCATCGAAAACCTTAATTTCTTTTCGACTGAAGAAAAAAAGACATGGGCATCTTGAATGACATGGGGGTGAGTAAATTATCAGCAAAAGTTTTTTTAAAAGTGAACTATTCCTTTAACAGCAATCTTTATAGTCCAAACTGTGCATTGTCTCAAATACAGTAATACATCATGACTTATAACTTTGCAAACTAGTGCACATCAGATGTGCAGATAGAAATTATTTTGTTTAATTTTTTTTTTCTGAATACTGCTACGTGACATAACAATTTTAATGTTCATTTCATCAATGATTTTGAGTGTCTATATATCAATTTGCAAAGAGAGTCCTATAAATATAGAGATTTTTCTAGTAATAGTATAGGCTGAGGGTAAACAGAATTTCATTAGATTGCAGCAAATCGTTTTCGTTAAAGTCATCATAAAATAGAAATGGGGTCGTATTATTCTTTTTTAAAACTTTCTTTAGTGTCTAATGTTGCTGTATTGAGCATTTAAAAGGTCCACAGCGGGAGTGATTCTCTATATCAGTGTCACTGTTTCTGAAATCCCTGAAACATCTTGAGTTTTCTTCCGTGAACGAACATGTCGCAATATTCCTCGTTTATGCAAATGAAGGGGCGGGGCCTGGTTGAGTTAGTTAGTAGTGTGTCGAAACTGGTGGTTATGGTAAGGGACGGGACTTTCCCAAACACACTCGAAGCGGTTGACCAATTACAACACACTGGTCCAGCCGACCAATCAGAGCACATTGTGCATTTGAGAAGGAGGGACTTCATAGAGAAGGAACTAAACAGAGCGTTACTGACAGACTGGGAAGAGAGGTGCTGCAATGAAGTTTTTTGAAAAAAAAAAAAAAAACAAGCATGAAAACATAAAAATCAAGACTGAAAAGGGGCATTATAGGGTTTTGGAAACTTTACCTTCCAGCAGATTCTCTGTACCACACAGAAAGCTCTTTTTAAACAACTAATGTTGGAAATTTGAAGCCTAATTAAATATAAAATCAAAGAGCACAATAAAGAAAAGAAAAGAGTTTTACTCTAGTCTTTTCAGTGATCTTCAGAGACTTTTGTGCTGCATTATAAAACACTATGATCTCTGAATTTGTGACATCCTCTGTGTGAAAGTTAATCATTTTCAGAGCGTGTCATTGATCAGTATTACATCTGGAGACTGGCCTTCTGCCTTTTCCCCAGGAGTCCTGATTCCCTGTGAATTAGCAGCAATAAAGCTATAAAACTGTTCATTTGTAACTCCTCATCCCTCCGCCTCTCTCTTCCCTCTCCCTAAAGTGTCTCCCATCTGCTTTTGGGACTGTCGCTTGCCGTCTTACAGCAGGAGTGAGATAAGCACAACATTTTCCTGTCGATATGTTTCTATTAGCCTCCGACGCCTTATCCATCAGGAACGTCTTCTGGTTTTTTAATTCAGTGCTGAATTTACCAGACTTACGGCCTATTTTGACAAGAGAGATGTGATGTGTTCAATGTCTGATAGTACTCAGGACAACTTTTGCTGGACTTTATGCATTTATATAGTGTTGAAGATGTAGTCTACAGTCAGGCTGACAAGTTAGTTAGTGGCATAAAATCATTGAACGATACACAAATCAAGTACTTGAGGAAAAGTAATAAAATACGACTCGCATAAGTACTCGTATTACTTGAGTAAAAGTAGAAAAGTTATTGTTTTTTAATATACTTAAGTATTAAAAGTAAAAAGGTTTGATTGATGAACCGTTTATAATTTATTCTATCCAGTACTAGTCATTAGTCAGCAATAATGAGAAATATTAGTGCAAAATGTTTAATATGCATTGACTTTGTATTTTATTACCAAAATGTATTAAACATTACTTATTATTAAACATTTTACATCAGATTAAGTTCTCAACTGACCTAAATATGATGAGTAAAATATCATTTACTAAAATGCGCATTAGTAACGTACATTTCACGCCACTCAAGCTCCTACAATAACACAGTTCATTTTGAGTGAATCACTGAATCTATTAGTTGTTGACTCCAGAACAGCTACAATCGAATCAGTCCGATTCGTGAATGAATCATTTAGTGCAATTTGTGAACCAGTTCAACAGGTTCATCGGGAAGAATCGGCTCTTCCGTGAATGAATCGTTTGAGTATCGTGGGGGTGGGTGGGGGGGGGGGGTGATTTCTTCAGAAATAATGATGATATGTTTTGATGAAATGAAGTGCTTTTGAATTTAGTAAAGTAAATTTTTCCCAAAATAAAAATACTCTGATCAAGCACAGATACTTAAAATTTGTACTTAAGTACAGTAACGAAGTAATCGAAATCAACATAGCCTATATGCAATTTTTTTGTTTTTTCACATCAGTCTATTCTTGTGGCTTTTGCTGATAATTTACTCACCCCCATGTCATCCAAGATGTCGAAAAGAAATTAAGGTTTTTGATTAAAACATTCCAGGATTTTCTCCTCTTAATGGACTTCAATGGGAACCAAATGGTTCAAGGTCCAAATGAGAGTTTAAGTGCAGCTTCAAAGGGCTTTAAACGACACCAGACGATGAATAAGGCAAATATATTAAATATCAAGCGAAACGATCGGTCATTTAATAAATAAATTAAAAAATTTAAGTTTTATAAGCACAAATGCCCGCCTTGCTCTGTTCTGTAATGCGCATTTGTGACTCTCCTGTTCGAAATTGTTCATCAAAATGAACAAACCTTTTTTTTTTCGAGTCATTTGGTTCTTTCAACGAACAAAATGACTCGAAAAAAGATTCATCAAAATGAACGAGTTCGAACAGGAGAGTCAAGAACGTGCATCACAGATCATTCATTTCTTTTCGATTGAAGACATTTTGGATGACACGGGGGTGAGTAAATTATCAGCAATTTTTATTTTTTTTAAAGTGAACTACTCCTTTAACAGCACCTAAAAAACGTGAACCAAGAATCACTTTTTTATGTTGCATTGTAAGATACCTTTATGTCTAAGTTCGTTACTTTTTACCTTTTAACAAGTACTTCAGCTCTCAAAATAGGCATAATTTGAAGGACAAATGGACTAGTAACAGGGTGGATTTTCAACAAGCCATTAGTGTCAAGTATCTTCATTCGTAATCCACTTTAAGAGCATTAAGACAGAAGCACAAATCCCACTGAAGAGGACTAAATCAAACATGCTCTATTGATATTGCCAAAGGTCATGACCTGGAAATGATGTCCCCTTTTGGTCTCTAACCTTTACGCGTGGTTGGGCTATAATGACGTTGCAGAATAGCAGCGAATATTGAGATGTAAGTGACAGTTAGTGTTAATGTCTCATTTAAACACAATAGACGACACAAGTCACGGTGAGATTGCTTATTGATTACTGGTTAACCAGAATCTGTCTGTGTGAACAAACTGTTTTTTGTCTTTTTCTTAAAGCTCGTGAGATTCTGTAAATCTAAATTTGTATTATTTTATTTTTTGTGTGGAATATGAAATAAGAGCTGTCCAAACAGCATTGGATCCCACTGAAGTCCATTGTGTACAATATAACATATAAAAATTGCTTTTATGAAACCTCGTGTATGAAGAGCCAAACCCTCCAACTCTGGGGCTAATGAAGTGAAAATCAGTTGACAGCAGAGCAGCATGCAGTTCTCTGCATTTTGTGTGTGTGTGTGTGTGTGTGTGTTTTACCAGTGTTTTTGCACACAGGAAGATGAAAGATTGATTCCAGACAGATCTCTCCTCCACCTGCGGTTCACCTCAGATTGTCTTTTAGCATTGAGATGAGAGAGTCGTTTTAAAGCACAGACTCTTTAGGCGATGGCCTACTTCCCGTAACGGGCCTCAGTTTGAAACAAAAGCACTACAGGAACTACATCTGAAGCTATTGATTCAGTAATATCATAAGAGAGAGGGGAACGCAAAGCATGAATGGGCTGTTAAACAGCAAAATCAGAGACAGCCGAGTTACTCACACTGTGCTCAGGGCTAAATATGAAACATTTATTTTAGAGTTTTCTCACTTGTGAATGCTGTACATTTCTGCCTGCTACGCTGGTAAATGCAAATCCCACAATGCCAGCAGATGTGCACATACACACGATACCTGTATTGTGAAGATATGAGCATATGGCTGTGAACGACATGTGGGTTTCCTGGGGACAGTTTTCCAGATGCTTCCAGAAGAAGAATGCAGACAAAAACATGTCACTCTCTCTCTCTCTCTCTCTCTGCCTCTGGCAGGTGTCTTGTACACATTGACTGTTAAGTACTTGATAATCACAATGCCTGAGAGCATTAAGCAGAGCTACCATATCAAGTCTGACTATCTATCTATCTATCTATCTATCTATCTATCTATCTATCTATCTATCTATCTATCTATCTATCTATCTATATCTATCTGACTGCCTGTCTATCTCCACCAATCCATTCATCCGTCAGTCCATCCATCCACCCGTCAGTCCATCCATCAGTCCATCCATCCATCAGTCCATCAGTCCATCCATCCAACCATCAGTCCATCCATCCATCAGTCCATCCATCCAACCATCAGTTCATCCATCCATCAGTCCATCCATCCATCAGTTCGTCCATCCATCCATCCATCCATCCATCCATCCATCCATCCATCCATAAGACGTTCCATCCATCCATTAGTCCATCCATCCATCCATCAGTCCATCCATCAGTCCGTCCATCCATCCATCCATCCATCCATCCATCAGTCCGTCCATCCATCCATCAGTCCGTCCATCGATCCAACCATCAGTCCATCCATCCATCAGTTAGTCCATCCATCCATCCATCCATCCATAAGACGTTCCATCCATCCATCAGTCCATCCATCCATCAGTCCGTCCATCCATCCATCAGTCCGTCCATCGATCCATCCATCAGTCCATCCATCCATCCATCCATCCATCCATCCATCCATCCAACCATCAGTTCATCCATCCATCAGTCCATCCATCCATCAGTTCGTCCATCCATCCATCAGTCCGTCCATCGATCCATCCATCCATCCATCCATCCATCCATCAGTCCATCCATCCAACCATCAGTTCATCCATCCATCAGTCCATCCATCCATCAGTTCGTCCATCCATCCATCCATCCATCAGTCCGTCCATCCATCCATCAGTTCATCCATATATCCATCCATCCATCAGTCCATCCATCCATCAGTCCATCCATCCATCCATCCATCAATCCATCAGTCCATCCATCCATCCATAAGTCCATCCATCAGTTCGTCCATCCATCCATCCATCCATGAGTCCATCCATCAGTCCGTCCATCCATCCATCCATCCATGAGTCCATCCATCAGTTCGTCCATCCATCCATCCATCCATGAGTCCATCCATCAGTTCGTCCATCCATCCATCCATCCATGAGTCCATCCATCAGTCCATCCATCCATTTGAATTTATTCTAATTTTCCAATCATTTTCATTCTACTTCCTTGCAGTCAAATTTGAATGTGCAATTCTGCATTTTCTTGCTACTTTTATTCAAATTCAAAAGAATTGAGATTGAGATTGGTAGTGAGTTACTAATATTTAGTATGAACAAAATGAATATTGATGCTATATAGCAGAAATATTAAAGACATATTTACATTCAAATTCATTAGGTGTTATCTAGTGCGTGACACGTGAACTAAGGTTAAGCTAGTGGCTGAAACGGTGTTTTGTGTCCCAGCTCTTATTTTATATCACATATGGCTGAAATGCTGTACTGATCAATTATCCAGGACCGGAACTATCTGATTTATAATTTCTGATAAGAACTCCCTCCCAGCCTTTACCGTTATATTCAGCCCTCATTATATCATATTTACCCCAAACCCCCTGCAGCCACAATGTAATCCGCAGATAATCACCCCAGCAGCAGTTTTTCTTCCTGCCTTTTTTGTTGCAATCGCTTCTTTTTCTTCAGCGTTTTTTTCCTGCTGTTACTGGTTTCTCAATTCTCCACAGGAAATCCAGTCTTCTAACAGGTCATTTAAATGCTGTCTCTCTTTCACATTATTGATCGGGCGGCCGGCACGGACGAAGGCAGGGTCCTTGAGATGTGTATCTGTCTGGTAAGGGCAGTTGTGTCTACCATGAGCTGAGACACGGCTCTGACCTTGTGCTGATGCATGCCAGAGGAAGAGCCTTTAAAATCAAAGTGTCTTATACTCAACAAGCCTGTGTTTAATAGAGTAAAAACAGTAGCATTGTGAAAAATCTCTTTATTCACAATCTTACCGTAATAATTGAATTCCCAAAGGTTAAGACTTTTTAAATAGGATTAAAATAATGTTGAGTGGTTTTGTTTGCTATGTATGTTTGACACAAAATACTAGTTTACAAACCTAATTCTCTCGAATCTGTATTTTTATTTAACAAATCAGAGTTAATGATTCATGACTCGCATATAAAGACAGTTGCTGAATTCAAATCCAATCCTTGAATACACTTTATTTTGATGGTCCCCTTTAGACTAGTAATGTTGCACCTACATGTCAACTAACTCTCATTGGACTATTAGTTGAGTATTAGTAAACTTTTAGAGGAAGGGTTAAGGTTAAGATTAAATTGACATGAAGTTGCAAGTTACTTATAGTTGAATTTCTGTTGGGAGCATCAAAATAAAGTGTTCATAGATATTAAGTCTAGTTGACATGTAGGTGCATGACTAGAATGTTTGTTGGGGAGCAAAATAAAGTTTTGGGTATAAATTAGGGCTGTCAAACGATTAATCGCATCCAAAATAAAAGTTTGTGTTTACATAATATATGTGGGTGCACTGTGTATAATTATTTTGTATATATATAAATACACACACATCCATGTATATTTAAGAAAAAAAAATTATTTATATATATAAATTATATACATTTATATACATTATAAATATTTATAAAATACCTGCAAAATATTTCTTAAATAAAGGTGTGTATTTATATATATAAAATAATGATACACAGTGCACCCACATATATTATGTAAACACAAACTTTTATTTTGGATCCGATTAATCGTTTGACAGCCCTAGTATATATCAAACAATCATCACATTGTAAATGGATGGTCAGATCAAGCACACTACATGGCTACAGTATTCCTCGCATTTTCTCTACAATATGCATATTTCAAATATATCCTTTAAACTTTTGTTGCAAATTACATACTATTTGACAGTAGTAAAAAAGTAGTATGAAGCCAACAGTATGAGCATGCAGTAAGATTATATTTTCAAACATTCTTTGAATATTCCACTTGTACAGCAATCTCCCATCAGCAGTGTCTTTATCATTCGTATGATTAATACAACAACTCACACATGCTTGTTTTTCATCTCAGAGGCCTTCATTTCCCGGCCCACTGTTCCTTTCTGTTTTCTTTTTCAGATGCTCATGCGATGAAGCACATTCATTAATAACCAGCCTTTGTTCTGGGAGATTTCCATTATCGCTGCAGAAATCTATCACTCTGCATTTCCATCTCTTAACATGCCAGTTTTAATGAGCGACTGGGACTCCAGAGCGATTCATTCAGATATAAAACTAATGGAACGGACTCTACCCTGTATTTTACAGAGACAATTGGGAAAATGTGTCCTTTTCCTTTATTTCTACATTGATTCATAAGATATACCATAGAGTGGGTTCATCCTGCAATATCCACTAGAGATATGAGTTTGTCGTGTCTGTGAGCAGCGCAGCATCTCTGGCCTCCAGGCAACCCGTGGTTTGTGGAGGAGACTCCATTGAGCATGCAAAAGGGTAAAAATGAAGGCCTTGGTGTAGAACGCAAATGGCTGTAGCCTACTGACTGCAAATACAGGGTTATATTAACCCTGGAAAAGGGCATTCAATGTTATACTCTGCTGCAGTAGCGTGTTTCAGTGGCCTCTGTGAGAGTTTGCTCTCTAGGTCAATGCTTCCCAAACAGGGGTGCGTGTAGCCCTTGCTATAACACAAATTGTACGATTAAAAAAATAATTTAGTGGTCTATTTCTGCATTGTTAGTCATTTGATTTGTTTAAAAATGCTGCTTCATTCAGGAGTTGTCATTATATGAGTGAGTGAGTCAGTGAATCATTCACTCAAAAACGTTGATTCATTCAGGAACGAAACACCACTACTGTGTTACTTGGTGTTGTGCTTGTGATGTCCATGTCTTTCTTTCTTCAGTTGAAAATAAATTAAGATTTTTGATGAAAACTTTCCAGGATTTTTCTCCACATAATGGACATCAATGGGAACCAAACGGTTCAAGGTCCAAAAGACAGTTTCAGTGCAAACTGTTCAACTGTGTTTTAAACGATTTCGGACGACGAATAAGAGTCTTATCAAGCGAAACGATCGCTCATTTAAAAAAAAATAACAAAGTTTAAGTTTTATAAGCTTAAATGCTCGCCTTGCTCTGTTCTGTGATGCTCATGACTCTCCTGTTCGAACTCGTTCATCAAAATGAACGAATCTTTTTTCCGTGTCGTTTGGTTCATTCAACGAACGAAATGAACGAGTGTACTTGGGAAAAGATTAGTTCATTTTGACGTAAATTTCGTTCGTAAATTTCGTTCGTAAATTCGTAAATTCGAGTTTGTAAATTTGCTTATTTACTAAATAATTAAATTCCTAAATGTCCACTTATGCAAAATTATGAATTTTGTATGATTCAAAAAATCATGCGTGAACAACCCACCAGTATTTTACATAACTCTCTGTTGAATTGGTGGCCTAATCACCAATATACGTGTTTATATATAAAGACACCACCGTCTTTAAATTTGAACATGAAATGCAATGACTCTAAAAGTCTGTGAATTACTGGATGGCATGAACACTGTTGTAAAGGTTGGGTTTTATTCTTGCAGTGTAGTTGTAAGCACCACGGTTTGTTAGCCAGCCAAGTTTGTATCAGTATTGGATTGGACTGGTTCTTCAGTAAAGCAGTTCAGGGATAATGTGTATACGGTTATGCTTATCGACTTAACAAATAGTATTATCTGAGGAAAACAGACCGGAATTGCTCCCCTGTGTAGAGAGAATACAAACTCAAGAAAATCTGCTCGTATGATAAGACTCTTGTCTTACTGATGATGTGAACATCATTACTGTTGGTGATATGCAGACTTTAAGTCTATATTCAGTTGGCAAATATTAATATTAGTGATATTACGATTTGGTTTTATGGAGGCATTGTGTGGAAACCGATTCCACTATCCCTAGTATTAAAGCAGTATAAAGAAATTTCAGAGAAATGCTTGTTGGAGAGTTAATAGCATTAAAGTGATACACAGAGGTTCACACAGAGATTTCAGAAGTGTTTCCGCAACCGAGAGATCACTTCCGGCGTTTTCCGACGCTTGCGCAGACCGAAGCGGCCGCACCCTCAGATCACTTGTACGTGGCTGTGTTTACAAGATATAAAACGATATAAATACTGTTTGTTTTCTCACACAAACCGCTCGTTTCGTGTCTTAGGCCATCAATGTGTACTTACATTTACGAGTCATTAAATCATGTTTAATTTGGACTTCTCTGTGCATGCTCTTTGAGGTGGTGACCATAGACCTCCATTATATGACTGACAGACAAGAATTGTTTGACCTAAAAATATCAAAATTGAAAATACTGCGGAAACAAAGACACCTACATCTTGGATGCCCTTGAGGTAAGATAAAACATACCAAAAATTAATTTCAAAGTGAACTATCCCTTTAACTAAAACCATAAAACACTAACGCGTTACACTGTCAAAAATAATATGATCAATAAGTCATGAAGGCATATGTTTTTGCATTACTTTATCTCATTAAAATAAGTTTCAACTTTAAGGTATGTCATACAGATTTAACTCATTTTACCATGTTTTTATTGTCAATTTAATATAATTAATGTAATATAATTTAAGTTGAAATGACTTATACATCCAAGTTGATTTTACTTCAGATTTTACAGTGCACTTAAAATAAACTTCACTTAAAGTGCACTTAAAATAAAATAAAATAAAATTACTTGAACTAAAATTAAATAAACTAATAAAAACACGTAAAAAAATAGAATTTACTAAACCTGGCTTTAACTAAAATTAAAGTGGTAACAGATAATCTAAAAAGTAAAATCTAAACTTAAATGTTAACAAAGTACTAAAAAACTCATGTCAGTATCATCTGGACTCTTTGCTATAGGTCACAGTCTTCTGCTATTTTATTAATTGTTGTACTTTCTAGCACTCAAACAACATCCTGGCCGAAACTTTCTAGTGTCTGTTGACACGTTTAGTCATGAAATATTTATTTTGAGTCTTCTTGCCCGTCATTCTCTCTCTTGATAAGTGCTCCAGCTAATTCTATCCAGACGGAGGGCTGTCGCTGCACATCAGATGAACAACCTGGACCGCATGTGCCATTATAATACAGGACTCTGGCCTTGTACTGACATCATATGAAAAAATATTTATGAAAAAAAAAAAACATATCCTAATAGCATGAATGCATTTGTTCTGTAATGTGACAAAAATGTCCTTAAAGGTTAAATAGAATCTATCACTTATGGTCTTTCCCATCAACACAAATACTTGTCCCTTTTCCCGCCGTGTCCAACATTTTGCACTCCATCTCGATCGCTCGCGACATTCCAGCACTGATCTTATAGCCGTCTATTAATCTAAAGCATTACGATCCTTCAGTCAAGCAGTCCAGAGAGGCTCGTTCAGTCTCTACACCGCTGTGAGGAGCTGTGGCCCCGGGGCCCGTATGACGCCTCACACCTTTCCAGTGTGCCGTAATTAAAGCGTGTGGTGTCGCGCAGGTGCCAACAGATGTGCAGGACAACGAGCCCTGAAGCAATGTGATCCAGACCTGTGAAACTTTATAGCGTTTAGATCAGGCAAATGAGTATCACGTTAAATTAATCGAGCTGATAATATAACATATGGAACAGACTACACTGGATAAAGCGCTTGTTTTGAATTACAGGACGTAACTGATAATTTTAGATGGAAATGTTTCGATCTTAAAGAGTTCACCTAAAAAAATGAAAATTATCTTGTTATTTACTTCTAATGCTTAAAGGGATAGTTCACTGTGAAATAAATTTTTAGCTAACCTCAAGGGCATCCAAGATGTAGGTTACTTTGTTTCCGCAGTAGTTTCAATTTTGACATTTTTAGGTCAAACCGTACTTCTTTGTCAGTCATATAATGGAGGTCTATGGTCACCACCTCAAAGAGCATGCACAGAGAAGTCCAAATTAAACATGAATTAATGACTTGTACACATTGATGGCCTAAGACACGAAACGAGCGGTTTGTGTGAGAAAACGGACAGTATTTATATCGTTTTTACCTCTTGTAACCACAGCCACAAAGCGCACACGCCCTCAGATAACTTGGCTGTGGCTGTGGTTACAAGAGGTAAAAACGATATAAATACTGTCCGTTTTCTCACATAAACCGCTCGTTTCGTGTCTTAGGCCATCAATGTGTACTTACATTTACGAGTCATTAAATCAAGTTTAATTTGGACTTCTCTGTGCATGCTCTTTGAGGTGGTGACCATAGACCTCTATTATATGACTGACAGACAAGAACGGTTGTTTGACTTTAAAGGGGTCGGTAAGATTTTTTTAATGTTTTTGAACAAAGTGTCTTATGCTCGCCAGGCCTGCATTTATTTGATCAAATTTACAATAAAAAAAACTTTTTCTATTGTAATATATTTTAAAATGTATTTAATTCCTGTAATGAAACGTACGTTTTCAGCAGCCTTTTGAAAAATAAAAATAAAATTACTTATTTTCAGTAGCCTGGTAGAATGATGAATGTGTTTTTCTAAGTGAAAAATATTTAATAATTAGTCTCTCAATTAATATGAGGTTCATTGGATGTATAATTCTTACTTAAAATGTTTGGGTTTTTTAATGAATGTCAGCTCATCACGCCGCAGGATCTGTCAACTCTCCAGTGTAAACAGAACAGATATAAAGAGTGCAAATGATAGTGTGATGTGAAGAATGGTATTTAATAAGATGTGAGACACTGAACCGAACTGAAAGTGTGGAGTGAATCACAGATGGCACAGAATCAGGAATGATGATTAATTATTGAGTCTATGGCTGTTGTGTTGAGTGAGGATCATCAGAGCATGGACGTGTCACATCACATGGGTTAGAGTCATGCTGAAAGTTGTCTTCAGACAGTTTCTCTCGCACTGCTGAGGTGTGTTGGCTTGTTCACAGCTGATGGTTGGCAAAATGTTGTCCTCAAATCCAACATTATAGGAAGTGCCTATGAGTTTGAAAGTCCTAATTGCAATGTGATGTGCATTCATGTTTGTCTGGAATAAAATGGACATGTTCTGTTTTATCACTTCCTGATTTCGGCCTACCCATACATTACAGTTCAAAAATATGGATTTTATTTGTATTTTTTTATAAAGAAGTCTCTAATGCTCACCAATGCATTTATTTGGTCAACATTACATTAAAAACACTAACAGTAATATTGATAACTGTTTTATTATGTTAAAGTGTAATTTCTTCCTTACTCATGTGATCATAATGTCACATGATCCTTCAGAAATCATTCTAATTGGCTGATTCGCTGCTCAAGAAAAATTTCTGATTATTAGCAGTGTTGAAATGCTTCATATTTTTGTGGAAACTGTGACATATTTTTTTCAAGATTCTTTGAGGAATAGAAAGTTAAAAAGAACAGCATTTGTTTGAAATAGAAATCTCTCATTATAAATGTCTTTACTGTTTCTTTTGATTCATTCAGTGTGCCGTGCGTAATTCAAGTTTTAATTTCTTTAAATAAAGTCTAACTGTGTGTATACATGTGTGTATTTTTTCAATGTGTTTGATTGATCTTGTCCCAGTTAAATGTAATCAAAGAAACTTCTATTACATGTACTGTAAGGGAATATACAGTACATGAATATGTGAATGCATTTCCCAACACACCATGAATTCAGACAAATCTTTAAAAAATTAATTTAAAGTCACCATGAAATCAAAACAGACAATTCTTGTTTTTTATGGAATATTGCTGTATTCATTATAAATGATTTATCTTTTTTTGCATGTGCCTCATAATCTTTAATCAAAATAACTTCCCCTCCCTAATGATGTGTTAGTGACGTGAGGGGCGGGGCCACCTGTCAATCACATGAGATCCACCAATAGCAAACCACAACCATCTAATCACTTGCTCATGGACAAAATCGAGTCCCGCCCAACATTTGTTCTTGTTCTTGTCTCGGATAAACGTCACAATGGGGAAGAAAAGATTATCAGTTTCCGTTTGATGCTGGCTGCGATCTGATTGGTTGATCAGCACAGCCAATCAACCGCAGGACTCATTTGACCAGTTTTTGTTGCAGTCTATATTACTTTTGCAAGACCTTTCATGTGCTTTAATGATCATATAGATGGTTTGTAGATTTGTGCGAGTCTCCGCTGACGGGGATGATGCCATGGCTGATGATGTAAGCGCTCTTTATTTAGAGCCTTTATCTCAGAAGAGCCCGCAGTAACACAGGGAGGATTTCATTTCTCTCTGCGGACGGGACAGGACAGGAGGGGAGGAGGGCATATCTCTTACAGTGTGGCCTGGGCGGCACAGGACAGATCTCTTTACTTAGCAGCTAATTGATCGAGGGGAGGGAGGATGTGGAGGAGGTGTGTGTGTGTGTGTGTGTGTGTGTGTGTGGAGGGGGTCGAGAGGTTGATGGTATATGTGTTCTGCCCCATCAGTGTACTCACTCCCCCTATAACCCCGCTATTGATCATGTAATGGTATGATCCGCAAGCCTTAACCTTCTAATCTCATCTGGCTGCTGCACATCGGTGCCAAATTCTGTCGATTCACCTACAGATTGAAAAGGGAACTTAAAACGTAAAAAACAATAGCAGTGTGTCAGGAATGTGGGAGGATTTCTTTGCCTTTAGGTGAATGGACTCTCCATTTCCTGCAAAAGGTCACTCAGTTAAAGTGAAGTACTACCGTGAAACTGGTAATTACTAAATTCCTTCTAACATTCAGGAAAGTACATTAAGTCAGTGGATCTCGACTTGTTTACAGCCGATTTGTACAATATGCAACTTTTCAAAAGCAAACAAAACGTTTTTAAGATCGAACACTTCGATTTATTAATATTAACTGCATTGGCACAATAATGTGCAAAATTATTAACTTGACATGAATAGAAAAGCTGAAAATTGTAATGGTCTCAGCAGACAATAATTCACTAATCGTAATCGCAAAACTGTTAATTGGTTAACAGAAAGTTTCCGTGCTATATACGGTAAATAACTGTGATAGATCTCTTACTGTAAAATACCGTTCAATTTACAGTTTTTGAAAGTGTGAAAGAACAGCTCATTGTATAATTTACAGTGAAAAACCCACAATTCCCTGTGTGACACATCACATTTTATGATTTTTTGTTGAAATAACTTTGTTTTCTCAATTTTTGTATATTTTTTTTGTACATGTTACATGTAATGTTGTTAATGTTTTTTTTTTATTTCATGTGTGTTACCGTGATCTTTGTGTGAATGCAGCTTCTTTAAGTAAGTACCTTCTTATGGAAGAGGTGCTTGGGATGAGCTTTGATTGATCATGTGACTCTCATCTCTGCTGTGATGATTGTTGGTTGTTGGTTGTATTACAATGGTACAAAACAGATATCAATACTTCACTGGGTTCGTAAATTAACATTATATTAGATAATGAAATACGGTTTATTACTGTAAATTTTAATTTAAGTCCGTAAAACCAATAATGCTGCTACCGTATTTTTGACGGTAAAGTTCTGGCAATCACAGCTGCCGTTTTTTACCGTAAAAAATACGTTTTTAAATTTAAAGTTTGTAAAAATAAACTGTGGTCGACAAAACGGTAATACGGTAATGTTTATCCTCTCTTATACTTAAATCTGGGTTTATTTTTTACTATACTATATATTAGAATATGTATTAGTATGTTTTACCAGAAAATATTTTTCAGTCTTTCAAATTTTCACATTTAATTCAATGCGTTACTTGCCATTTCTTTGAAACAATTTTCACTTTGTAATTATTTGTGAATTTACTAGCAATTTCTAGGTAAATCCTACAATCCTTTTTGTTCACTGAGTTTGATTGGACATGCAATTGTCAACAGCCGAACATATGGGAAGTGTTTTCTCTTGATATATTATGCTATCCAAACTATATTATAAACTATTATATGGTTGGTTGTATTTTTAGTTGCAGTAATTGTATTATTTTTATCATATATTTTTATCGTATTTTTATCATAAATAAGACCTCAGATTACTGTTCTTACAAAAACGACCCTGGTATTGTCATCATGGTACTGTCCAAAACTACCTTGTCTAGTAACACAAGATCCTATAAATCTGTGAAGTCTAGTCTGAAACGGCCATCTCTCCAGGTCTTGCTAAAGCCCGAACACTCAGAGGCGTTTGCTGGGATGTGAGCAGGTGTGGGCGGGAACTTCTTGAGTGTGAAAGAAAACCTGGCTGGAGTGGCTGCAAAGACATGTGTGTGTGCGTTAGCGCGTGTGTGTGTGTCTACCTGTTTGTATTGAATAGTGCCCATTAATAATTTAGCTGCATGGCTGCTGGCTATTATTACAGGAAAATAGTGCAGTGCGTTTGGACACATGCCTTCTGCTTGTAAGTCAATAGAGAACAGTTCACCCAGTAGGACCAGGACAGAACACTCTCAAACCCGTGACAAACCCTCGCAGCTTTATGTCTTTGTCTACAGTTTCCACTCTAGAGCACTCTGAATTGCGTGGAATGAAGCTCATTATTATCACAGTGTTATTTTATTAATAGAAACTGGAGAGTATCTCATAGTTCATTAGATATGTCCAATTAAAATTAAAAAATAAAAAGTTTTATAAATGTTTGTGACAGCCAGATTAATAAGGGGAAAAAATCCATTTGTTGTGAAAAAAAATATGGCTAATCATATTATGTATATTCTGTGTTAAAACGTTTTATCATAGACAACCAACAATTAATATACTTTTCTTAATCAAAAGAAATAATTGAAATAAGTGACAGTAAATGCATTTATAATGTTACAAAATATGTCTATTTAAAATAAATGCTGTTCTTTTGACCTTTCGAAGACTCCTGAAAAAAAAAAGCATGTTTCCACAGCTCAACATTGATAATAATAGTAAATGTTTTTTGAGCATCAAATCATCATATTAGAATGATTTCTGAAGGATCATGTGACACTGAAGACCGGAGTAATGATATTGAAAATTCAACCTACATTTTAATAGAAAATTTTTTGGCGATGTTTTTTGAATTTCAAAAATATTTCACAATATTACTTTTTATGGGCTACTGTATTTTTTATAAAATCAGAATGGTGGACACAAGACGCTTCAAAATCCTAAAAAAAAAAATGTACCGACCTCGAACTTCTAACAGTATGGATGACCCAGACGACATTAAATGCAGGTTCTGGGTTTGATCCAGTCAGCTCTGGGTCCTGAAGCAGAGAACACTCTGCTAGCTGAGAACCACAGATCTAAAGCAATGACATTCATACATATTTAAGTGTGGCTTAACTGTTCAAATCCACTGCATGGGCATGTGTGCATGAGATCTATCTTAGAGGAACTCTCCTCTGAAATCTTCAGATGGGGAAGTGTGTTTCCTTCCTCTGATATCTCCATTCCTCTGTTCTCTCTCTCTCTCTCTTTAGAGAGAAGACCATTTGCTTCTTGTTTGAGAGTGTATGGATGTTGCAGTGTGTGCTGGGCTGTAAGGTGAAGGGTTTAGATTGAGGGCAGATTTTGGCCAGTTCTGTATGTTTGATACGGTCTGTTATCGATACCGGGCCTGGATGGAGTCGAAATTGTTTGGCGAGTTAATAGCGGTTTGATGATGTCACTGTCAGTGACCTGGGGAAAAATTGACCCCCGTGCGGCAAGAATCGCTAAAATGCCACCCGCGCAATTACCAACTACAGGCCCCAGCGGCCCGCTGCGTTTTGTTTTATGTCCTTCAGAGACACACTCGCACACAAGCTCTTACGCATGGATAAAGACTCAATCCTTCGCCGTCTCCCTCCCTCCCGCACACACACACACACACACACATGCATTTTCTAACACACTTATTTGCAATCAGAAACGTCTGATAAAGCCATACACATTAGGTTTATCAGTGACCTGCATTTGAGTGCGTGTGTGTGTGTGCCGTCAACTGAAATGGGGCAGTTACTATGACGATGAAATTTCAGGCGCATAATTTATTCATTAAGAGTAAGACAGCATTACATCACCTCGCACTCACTCTTTTCACGATTTAGAGGCACTTTTCCCCTTTTTTCATGTCGTTAATGTGGCTTTTGATAGGCCTGTTTGGAAACAGGAAGCTTCTTTGGTTAGTATCCAATAAATGTTGTTGACAATCAGTGGGAGTTTTTATGACGGCGTTTTGCGGCACCTGCCTGCATTTGTAACGCTAACAAATCTCATATGATCCGGAAACCACACAAATGCTTCTAACATCGTTTCTCGGGTGTTTGCGAGCGCATCCCTCTTCAACATAACAGTCCAAATAGGCTTGTAGCACATCTATTTGTTTTATCTGTGTATTGTTGTTTTTTTTTCTTCTATCCCTTTCTGTCCTTTAAAAAGAAAAGACGGAAGAAGGAGCGGAAAGAGAAAATCCTCAGGAGGCATCTATAATTCATGGCTTAGCTTAGTGGCTGGGAAAGAGCGCCATACTGCTGTTCTGAGCTTTATTTGCTGATACTCCCCTTTTCTCCACACACTTCCACTCACTGGCTTTACACCGGCACGGACTGACTTTACACGCAGGCTAAAGTTCGGTCAGCACAGGTGCAGGGTTCAGGGTGCACGCCTCCCTCAAAACTGTTTTATCTATGAGTTTTTATTTCAATCAAAGTCATTATGCGAAATCATAATTGGTACACACTCTCATTTGACTTATATTATGCATGCAAATTAGTTTTAAGCATTTCAACTAGTGAGTCAGCAACCAAAATGGGGTTTACCAGACAGGTTTCCCAGACATCGACATAGTGTCGGCCCAGATCGGTGCCGTGTGGATTCCATGTGGGCCGGATCTGGGCCGACACTATGCCGATATCTGGGAAACCTGTCTGGTAAATCCCATTTGTGGTGCTGACTCGCCAGTTGAAATGCTTAAAACAAATTTGGCCCAGATCGGGGCCGTGTGGATTCAATCTGGGCCGGATCTGGGCCGACACTATGCCGATATCTGGGAAACCTGTCTGGTAAATCCCATTTGTGGTGCTGACTCGCTAGTTGAAATGCTTAAAACTAATTTGGCCCAGATTGGTGCCGTGTGGATTCAATCTGGGCCGGATCTGGGCCGACACTATGCCGATGTCTGGGAAACCTGTCTGGTAAATCCCATTTGTGGTGCTGACTCGCCAGTTGAAATGCTTAAAACAAATTTGGCCCAGATCGGGGCCGTGTGGATTCAATCTGGGCCGGATCTGGGCCGACACTATGCCGATATCTGGGAAACCTGTCTGGTAAATCCCATTTGTGGTGCTGACTCGCTAGTTGAAATGCTTAAAACTAATTTGGCCCAGATTGGTGCCGTGTGGATTCAATCTGGGCCGGATCTGGGCCGACACTATGCCGATGTCTGGGAAACCTGTCTGGTAAATCCCATTTGTGGTGCTGACTCGCCAGTTGAAATGCTTAAAACAAATTTGGCCCAGATCGGGGCCGTGTGGATTCAATCTGGGCCGGATCTGGGCCGACACTATGCCGATATCTGGGAAACCTGTCTGGTAAATCCCATTTGTGGTGCTGACTCGCTAGTTGAAATGCTTAAAACTAATTTGGCCCAGATTGGTGCCGTGTGGATTCAATCTGGGCCGGATCTGGGCCGACACTATGCCGATGTCTGGGAAACCTGTCTGGTAAATCCCATTTGTGGTGCTGACTCGCCAGTTGAAATGCTTAAAACAAATTTGGCCCAGATCGGGGCCGTGTGGATTCAATCTGGGCCGGATCTGGGCCGACACTATGCCGATATCTGGGAAACCTGTCTGGTAAATCCCATTTGTGGTGCTGACTCGCTAGTTGAAATGCTTAAAACTAATTTGGCCCAGATTGGTGCCGTGTGGATTCAATCTGGGCCGGATCTGGGCCGACACTATGCCGATGTCTGGGAAACCTGTCTTGTAAACCTCATTTGGGGTGCTGACAAGCCAGTTGAAATGCATAAAACAAATTTGGCCCACATCGGGGCCGTGTGGATTCAATCTGGGCCGGATCTGGGCCGACACTATGCCGATATCTGGGAAACCTGTCTGGTAAATCCCATTTGTGGTGCTGACTCGCCAGTTGAAATGCTTAAAACAAATTTGGCCCAGGCCGTGTGGATTCCATGTGGGCCGGATCTGGGCCGACACTATGCCGATGTTTGTGAAACCTGTCTGGTAAACCCCATTTGAGGTGCTGACTCGCCAGTTGAAATGCTTAAAACAAATTTGTGGATTCCATGTGGGCCGGATCTGGGCCGACACTATGTCTGGGATTGTTCTGATTGGGTCACGGACAGGAGTGACGAGTGGTGCTTAAAGCGAACAATAAAATACTACTAACCACCAAAGTTAGTATATAAAATAAACAGATTTCAGGATTTTTAAAAGGGAGAAGAAAATGATTTCAACATTGTCTGTTTTTAAGGCTTTATCCTATTTCGGTGCAAATTCTGTCAAATTTCCTGTTAATAATTTTGCATGTTGTTGGGACTGTGCAGTTCATGGTAAGTGTAATACCTTTCTTTGGTTCTCTTGTATGATAAGCAGTTGTGGTTCTGTGTCGGGTCAGCTCTTGATGTCCTGAAGCAGGAGCGGTTGGGAAGCGCCGGTTTAGTGTTGAACTCTGTTCCCTCTGTTTGGACTGCTGTCCTCCCGTCATGAATAATAGAGTTGAGGAGTCCCGTGCGTGTGCCATGGCATTGTTCACAGTTTGTGTCACACCAGCGCATGGTTAACTAGGCAAAACAAAAGCTTTTCAATATTTCAGTGAGTTTGAGCTGCACACACGTTCACACACACTGAGACATGCAGAGCTTTGACAAATAAATCATATTTCCATACAACACAATGAAGTTCAACTAACTTTTTAAATTATTTAGAAATGTACTTCATTTGATTTGGATTATGAATGTAATGTTTTTTAGCAATGTGCTCATAGTCGATTATAAATGATAAAGTCATTGATTAATTGTTTTATTAGTGGAAACCTGACACTGACTCCCCTTATCTCTTGATTTAAATGACTCTTGAGTCATTTCTATAATAGAGTATAATCATCTTACGTTGTTGGATAAATAAATATTTTATACGTTGTTTTATCAGAATCACAATTAAATAATTTAGCGACCTTATGAATGAAATTTACATATTTTCAATTCTTTGGTTTAAAGGAGATGGACACATACAAAACTGGTTATTTCAAGCATTTCAAACAAAACTAAAATCGTGAGAATATTGTTAAAATTGGTTAAAAAGTACTCTCTATCTTTCTATAATCGTTTTGATTATTCTTTTGTGTAATAATAATTAAAAAAAGCAAAACAATAGCCAATTCCTTATGTACATCATTCTCCAGGAAGTGACATCATTTTGGAGGGAAAACAGCATAGCTATAGATTTGATGAATTCTGTGATGTTTAGTGGTCTTATTTGGTTTGTCTCATGCTAGAACATTTAGTCTTGTTTGAGAAAATTATTGAAATTTGTATATCAAAATGCTGCAATTTAGCAAGTTATTTCCATGCTGTTCATTTTCTTCCCACAGTGTATATAATTAATTTATAATTAATAAAACGCTTTATTTAATGTCGGCCCAACTTGACCATTTATGAATAACAATTCAACATATTCTTTAACTAAAAAAGCTTAAAAGATAAAGCATAACAGATTAATTTCCATCAATTCTCAGCAAAACTAACTGATAAAGACTTATATTAGAAATGAAAACTTATGATTATATTAGAAATGGGATGTGTGACGCACAAAAAGCGTGTCGCAAATTAATTTAATTTTCTGCTCAAAAAACCTGACTTGTTTTCCTGTTTAGTAGTGACCGAGTTGAAGGGTACTTTTTAATGTAAAACACAAACAAACATGTTTTTCATGCCAGTTTCCACATAAAATGACGTTAATGACTGTATGAATTAACCACAATGACTTGCAGGACTCACTGATGCCCATGTTTTAAACTAAACTCTTTATATTTTGATTCTGTTTAATAACCCGTCCATCAGGCACTTTAGTCTCAGTGTGCATCTAACAGGAAATACAGTGTTATAATGCAGGCGTCTTTGATTCGGGATGGACCCGTTGGTCATATATGAAGCCAAAGCATCTCCCAGCCCTGATTATGGCTCGTGGTGGTACTGTTATGCAAATGGGGCTTTGCATTATTGAGCTGAAAGACTGTCAGAGAGCAAAACAGCCAAAAACTCAGACTAAAAAGATATAGACATGCAAACACTCACATTCAAGAAAATGTATTGTCTGATGAAGCAGAAGTGTGCCAGTCAGCGCAGAGAGACAGATTCAGATACTATGGCTCTAACCAGGGGCCCTTAATGGCCCTCACAGTGAGTTCCTGATAATTACTCACTGCTTAATTGAGCCTGACTCAACATGCTTTAAATGAAACTCACACGCTTTTTGCCTCATCCAATCAGAGCTATGCGCTTTAAATATATAGGTTCTGGTGAGAGGTTGAACACTCGCATGCATCTGTTTTTATATGGAGGTTCTGGTCAGAATGACATCACCCCTTCAGTCATGAGATGACCACATTAAATCAATGTATGGATCCTGCCACCTACTGCCAATACTGAAAATCACATCCATCTATTCATCATCAACGCTCACACAGGCTTGAGGGATAATGAGGAGATTTACTTTGTGCTTCATAATATTTAAGGATTTCAAAGGCGTTTAATGTTTTACTGTCAAATGGAAACATCTTACATCTGATTTTTGAAACGAAAATCTTTTTTTTTTCAACCCATGTAGGTTATAGTTCATAATTGAATTAATTTGTTTGTGTTCTTGCAAAACAAATGTTAGATGTGCCATAACAAGATGTGTGCTTTAAAACTGAATTTATTCATTAAATAATTTAATCATTGAGTCAAATGAGAATTATCACAAAAATTAACCTTAAATCTTAATCTAGATAGATAGATAGATAGATAGATAGATAGATAGATAGATAGATAGATAGATAGATAGATAGATAGATAGATAGATAATATGATTCTATAAATACAGTAAATCAATATACAAATTTAGATATTGGACTATCTTGATTATAACATTATAACATATACTCAAAAACATTTTTTTAATCTTACAGAAGAATGGTAAAGTCTCTTATGCTGATCAAAGCTGCATTTGTTTAATCAAAAATACATTAAGAGCAGTGCATTGTGAAATATTATTACAGTCTAAATCAACTGTTTTCTTTGTGAATATATTGTAAAATGTAATTTATTCCTGTGATCAAAGCTGCATTTTCAGCTTCAGTGTCACATGATCCTTCAGAAATCATTCTATGCTGATTTGCTGCTCAATGAATATTTCTTATTAAATAAAAGTATTATTATTATTTTGAAATGTAGTGTATTGATCTGTAATGCACATGCACTAATACAGAGAGACTGGCCTCTATTGGACATCATCTGCTATTGCACCTACATTAAGTCACATCAAAAAGCTATGATATGTATGATTCATTTTTTATCTCATTCAGGCATTTCTGATCTGAAGTGTCACCCCAGTGTACACACACACACACACCAGATCAGATGTGCAAAGTTCATTAGCAGCTTTGGTGACAGTATTGACATGTTTCAAACCGTACATGTTCTTTATAGGTCCAGCACGGTTTAACCAGTGGGTTAACAAGCTCTTTGATCCTTAAAATCTCAATATTGCTCATGGAAGCATAAAATGTATTTCCAATCAATGTATTTGATCCATTCGGTTTGACTGTGGCCTCGTTAACCAATCAGGATTGAGCTCAGCCGTTAGATAATAGTAGTGGAGCAGTGTTGTGTTTTTCCTCTAAACAGGAGTTAATAACTGTATTTGAGAAGAGAAACACACAACACACACACACACACACACACACATTACACACCAGGGAACCTTTGTAGACACTTAAGTTACTCCAAAGTCTCAAAATGAAAGAAACGCCTAGCCGTTATTCAGAGGTCTTAATGACCTCATATCTGTGTGTGTGTGTGTCTGTTTATTTGAAATTCAGCTGCTGGTAAATAAAGACAACAGCACAGCACTGTATTCATCCACAGGGGTTGATCTTTACGGCTCTCAGACCGCCTGTTCACACTCAGTTTGAGGATCCACATTTATGGCACACGATGACTGTTGGTTTAGCGCTCAGACTTATTAGCAAGTGAACACACTAGATGCTTTTAGGCTTTTGCATCAGATCAGTGCCTGTTTCTTGAGGTTTGCTAGACATGTAGATGTTATTATACTTTAGATTCCCATCCCGGATGTTGCTCTGGAGATTTTAAGCATTTTTTTTTTTTTATATTGCAGTATTTATTATAAATGAATTGTCTGTGCATGCACATCATTATTTTCTTTTAAATTCATGTGACCTCGTAATCGCTAATCAATGAATTCTCTGATACTTCATGACATGTTTACTTGTGCGAGGGCGGGGCAACCTGTTACTCACATGAGTTCGACCAATAGTAAGCCACAACCATCCAGTCATTTTCCTATTGGACTGAGTCAAATCCCACAAAACATTTTTTCTTGTTCAAGTAGCCATTTTACTTGGATATGCACACAATAGGGAAGAAAATACTTGCACAAGTTTGTTCTTTTTTTTTTTTTTTGTCAAATTTAAAGGTAAAGTATACGGTTTTTGGAGAGGCTAGCCTTAAAGGAGAAGTTCACGTAAAAAAAAAAAAAAAATTGCTGATAATTTACTCACCCCCATGTCATCCAAGATGTCCATGTCATCCTTTCTTCAGTTGAAAAGAAATGAAGGTTTTTGATGAAAACATTCCAGGATTTTTCTCCATATAATGGACTTCAATGGGAACCAAACGGTTCAAGGTCCAAAAGACAGTTTCAGTGCAAACTGTTCAAAGGGCTTTAAACGATTCCAGACAATGGATAAGGGTCTTATCAAGCGAAATTATCGTTCATTTAATAAATAAATAACAAAGTTTAAGTTTTATAAGCACAAATGGTCGCCTTGCTCTGTTCTGTGATGCTCGTTCGTTACTCTCCGGTTCGAACTCGTTCATCAAAATGAACAAATCTTTTTTCGTGTCATTTGGTTCATTCAACGAATGAGTTGACTCGGAAAAGCGATCGTTTTGCTTGATAAGACCCTTATTCATCGTCTGGAATCATTTAAAGCCCTTTGGACAGTTTGCAGTTTGCACTGAAACTCTCTTTTGGACCTTGAACCGTTTGGTTCCCATTGAAGTCCATTATATGGAGAAAAATCCTGGATTGTTTTCATCAAAAACGTTAATTTCTTTTCGACTGAAGAAAGAAAGACATGGATAGACATGGGGGTGAGTAAATTATCAGCAAAAAAATTTTTTAAAAGTGAACTACTCCTTTAAAAGGATAAGATCCCACCCAAAATCCCAAAGAGGGTATCAGCTCGTCTCCAAAACCATGTCTACAGCAAATCACACATAATAATGAACTTAAAAAAACTTAAATAGCTGTGACTGCTGCAGATTCAGTGTCCCAGGGATCAAAATAGTGTCGGCCCGTCGGTCGCGTACCTGATGTGGGCCGGATCTGGGCCGACACTACCGGTATGTTGCTGTCCGGGATTGATATTGAAACGTATACATTTGAGTCATGATCCGCTCCAAGTATAACGTCACTGGTTTTCATTTCTTCCAAATTGCGCTAGTTATGTCGTGAACGCAAAGCTAAAAGCTAAAGATTAAATCACAATGCTATGTAGAATAAAGAATTGACATTTCAAAGATATGCCATTTGTGAGAATAAATGTTGCTCAATATCTTTTCTTTATCTCTGAACCTTTTGTGTCGTCTAATAGGCAAACAAAAGCTTTGACGTGTCTCATTCAGGTCCTTGGCAACTCTTTATTGCACAGGCTTCATTCAGGTCAGCTTGTTAAGTGGCTAATGAACTGCAAACACAATAACGGCTGACACGGGACGCTTGTGAGGGAGGGACCTGGAAACTCTTCAGATAGCTGACACACACACATTAGCATGTCCTCACATATAGGGGCGTGGCCTGAAACCTGAATACACACCACAAAATAAGGACTTTGGGCAAATACACCCAGTTTAGAGTGAGTTTCACTTTAAAAAGCCTTCATTCATCACCCATATTCTCAACTTGTTGATGGAATAAAGCTAAAATGATCTTTTTGCAATATCCAATATGTTGATATTTATATATTTTCCATTGCCATTGTTGCCGATTAGAATCAACATGTTTAATGTAAGAACTAAAACCATATCAAGCATTATTGGAATATTATAACAAATAATAGTTATTTATTCATTCATAGAAATCTTCATATAATTGGTTTATAATTTCCGTTTTAAATAAAACCTTTGAGTGATGCCACAAACAAACAGTTGAATCTTAACTCATTCTCGCATTCACGGAAGTGAATTACACTTTCAACTTGTAATGTTTGTTTGCTTTCGAAGTCAACGTGAAGCACAGTTTGAAACCCATTTTTCTTGGATAATTGGAGAAACGGGAAACCCAGACGAATGGTGATTTGGGCCGTCACTATGTTAATGTCAAGAAAAAAAGCTTTAACGGGACTAGATATTGTCGTTTGGGAATTGACTGAATCATAAAAAGTAAGCGTTACATTGGAATCAGTTACATAACAGACTTAGTGACATCAACCATAAAGCTGCATTTTAATAAACGCTTATGAAGACAATCATTTGTTTTCCTTTATCACTTGGGTAGAAGAATCATGCACATTAAGATAAATAAAAATAATTACAAAATAAATAATTAAATGGGGTCCATTTTAATTTCATGTTTAAATCAGTGGCGCCATTAAAACCTTGTCTTGTGAAACCAGTCTAACCGCACGGCCTCTTGGAAATTGAACGGTCGAATAAAAAAAAAAAACCTTGCAAACTTTGTATAAAATCATTGCAAACTACAGTGAATATTGAACATATCACCCCAGCCCTAGATGAGAGCATTTATACAAAATCTGAAATACAACCCAGCGTTCCCTACATACACAAATAGTCTAGTACCTCCAGACGGCGTCTGAATTAATCTTAACAACAGCATGAAAAACACTGCTTACTGATACTGAGAGGGAAAGAGAGAGAGAGCCTGTGGGAATGAAAGACATGTATGTGAGGAGGACAGGAGACGCTCTGCTCTTTGTTGACAAAGTTGGGTAATTAGGGGCAAGAGCCCATTAAAGGAGAATATTCAAAGGGTGATAAATGGCTTTAATAAAGGAGCAGTGTTTCCCTTTAACAGAGACAAATCCTCCCCATCTTTCTCATGCGCTGATAAAACACGCCACACACACACACACATCTCTTTCATCTCACCTGCTCTGGACCTAAAGCACTTCGGTGTCCCTTCTGTGGGTGTTTCTACAGACTAACGCTATATCGCGAGCATGGTGTACTGTGCGTTTCTCAGATATAAATCTTGTACACAGAGCGTGCAGACATTAATTAGGGTCATAAAAGCCTCTCTGCTTGCTGGGTAGAAATCTGACAAGCCAAACACTTTAAAGTTTTGTGAATCGTCTCTTGGAAATTGTGAGTGGTGAGAGCAAGAAGCAGCGATTTTATGAGTCCGGCCGGCCGGCTGGAGCGTTATAGCACATCTCTCTTTAAGGGCCTGTAAGAAGGTCCACACAAAAGCCTAGAGACAAACCTGAAGAAAACTGAGAGAGTGAATGGATGGGTTGTGTCTGGTATGGCCATACTAGTACAATCTTATATATGTAGCATAGGGTTCTTTACTCAACACCAAATGACATTTTATGCTTAAAAAGGTTCTATAATGACAAGAAAGGTTCTTTACAGGCTATTATTCATTCATATATTACATTATTCTGCAATATTTTGTAGTTGTAATTAAATTATTGTTTATTAAACTTAATATCACATTTTAATCATGCTGATTTTTGGAATGTTGGTATATTGGTATATTGATTAACTACATAAAATGATGTAAATATACACATTTTCTAACCCCCATATCTTGAATTTTGATATAGAACATTTTAGGGGTTCCAAATACGTAGCGCTTTAGAACCTTTTAAGGTTCTATATAGAACCTTTTCTTCTAAGAGTGTACCTGAACTGGTATAGAATTTTTTTGCAAGCATGCACACTGTACTGTATATTTGCAGAAATATGTAGTATACAGCAGAATGTACTGAAAACACAAGGTCAAGTTGTGTGCATTGCATTGTGGGTTTTGCCATGTGCTTTGCATGTATACAGCATATTCGGCAAATGTAGTGTTATACCGAGCAAACCAAACACAAATCCACATATTGTGCTCAAACAAATAAACTGCAGAAAAATATAGTTTTCTGAATGTATAACTGCTAAATGAAATTCTCTGATAATACGCAATGAAAATGTAGACTTCTGTTTGAAATATTTGTCTTTGCATGCTGCATTCAACTTTGCATTGCATTTTTTTATATATATTAGGCAGATACAATGCATACTAATATAGTAAACAAATTAATACTTTTATTCAGCTAGTGAACAAGACAGTACAATGTTAACAGCTATTTCTATGCTGTTGTTTTGAACTGTTTTCATCAAAAAATCTTGAGTATCCTGACATGTATCATGGTTTCCATGAAAATTTCAGCACAGCATTGACAATAATAATCAGAAATGTTTGTTGAGAAGCAAATCATCATATTAGTGATTTCTGAAGGATCATGTGACACTGAAGACTGGAGTAATGATGCTGAAAATTCAGCTTTGATCACAGGAATAAATTACATTTTACATTATACTCAAACGGAAAACAGTTATTTTAAATTGTAATAATTTTTCACAATATTACTGTTTTTTTGTTCAAATAAATGCAGCCATGGTGAGCAGAAGAGCCTTTCAGCAGTAGCGTACATCTACAATACTTTTATGTTTGCATACATATACATACAGAGTATATCACTATATATCAGATATATAGTATAACCCTTAATCGGGTCATTGGGTCTAAACGACCCCAATCGACTTTTACTTAATAAAAAAAAGGTTCCCTTCAGATTTTGTGACTTTTCATACATTACATTATTGATCTATACACACACACAAAAATGGTCTTGATTCGGTTGTTCTGAAGGTATGTAAAAAAAATAATTTACACTTCTGGTCTTCAGGGTTAATATGACCCTATATTGAAATGAATGGGAAATATGAAAAAAAAAAAATCATATGTCAAAAAAATTTTTTTTAAATAAAAATCCGGCATAAATCTGAAATTTTTTACACATAAATGAAGGCCTAGTACTAGAGCATAAAAGCAATGTATCATAAAAAATAATATTTCATATGCAAGCTAATGGTGTAGTTGAGGAATTGTATGGTATATGGATACAAAAGTACTTTATATCTCCAAAAACACAGCATTAATGAATAGATTAGAAGTAAACAAAAAAAAAGACATATTATTTGTATGATTAAAAATGTATATGTTTTTGTACTATTAATCAATTAAAGCCCAGAAGTGTAAACGGGAAACAAAGACCATTTGAAGGTTAATCTTAATTAACCTAATTTATTCCATCATCTTTCGAATAAAAACAATAAGATCAAATGAAAGTATCTTCACTGGTTACAGAGAACCAGATTTGTTTCCCCGTGTCTTGCAGCGTCGAAGAATATATATTTACTAAGGTGGATTTGATTCTGATTGCATATTTTAGGAAACCAGGAATGCTGTATTGACTAACTAACTAACTAACTAACTAACTAGAGTGTAGCATGTAGTAAGCTGTATATCACACTGAAACGTGTGTGTGTGTGTGTCAGTTGCTATGTAGAGATCAGGCTGTTCTGTATTCAGTGTGTGAAGAGCTGGAGTCTGTGAGGTCTCCATCAAAGCCTGAGTCTCACACCTGCACTTCCACACAGGGCTTCATCTGCCATGACACCCGGTGACAGCCCTTGCGTACCGTCCCGGACCCTCAGACCCTCTCCAGGGCAGAGATCACATCACCTTCCTGGAAACACACACAGCCAATTAAAAACAGACGAAACGCTAATGAACCTCCATCTCTCTCTCAGTCTGTCTTTCTCCTTTTCTTTCCATCTTCAGGTTCTTCAGTGATGATTGACAGGAATTGATCTTCTCAAGGTTCAGCTCATCAACTGAATGACAGCCACAGATCAAATATGATACGAATGGGAAGGTAATATTGTCATTTTTTTAACACTTTCAAAAAATGGCTATAGTATGTAAAAAAACTAACAATTGAGTCTTGTGTTTAAAGGGACAGTTCACCCAAAAATTCTGTCATTTATTACTCACCCAAACACAAATGAAGATCTTTTTGATGAAATCTGTAAGCTTTCTGTCCCTCCGTTGACAGTCTGTGACTCCAGATGTTTAACCTCAGTTGTAACTCTTTCCCAGCCAGGGAAACTTTTTTTTCTTTTTTTTTTTAAAGCCATCGCCAGCGTTTTTGAAAGTTTCCACAAAAATGTTGTTGCACCCAGAATATTTTGTTGTATGAATATCTGAATATATTAAAAGAAAGAGCAGAGCCGCTTCTAAACATTTTATTCTAGCTTCTTGCATCCTTTTGTTAATAAACATGAATGTGGGTAAGGTTCATACAAAAAGCAACATTTTGAACAAAAAGCAGAGAAAATTGCTTTTTCTTTTCTTCAAAGACCACGTTGGGCATTAGCAATGCTTCTATCACTCGTTTCTGCTTCTTTGCTTGTGTTTTGATCTACTCTACTCTTTCAGAAGATTAATATAGCTTCCCTGTTTAACATGGAAAAGCTGGAAAATTGCTTCAATGGCAGGGAAAGAGTTAAGCAGCAACGAGAGTGCTATGTTGGTGCTCTTGGTGTTCAAATTTAGTAAATAAAGTGGTAAATTATGTTTTTGGGCAAAAACAAAGCACGTCGCTTCGCTAAATTGAGGGAAAACCACAACAATATCTTGTCTTTACTACCTTTCTGGGGCTTAGAAAGTGGTAGTTGCTTTGACTGTCAATGGAGGGACAGAAATCTTCATTTGTGTTCCGAAGATGAATGAAAGTCTTACAGGTTTAAAACGACATGAGGACAGTTTTTGGGGGGTTGGGTGGGTGAACTGTCCATTTAAAGGGTTAGTTCACCCAAAAATGAAAATTCTGTCAGTGTTTACCCTAATGTTGTTCCAACCCCGTAAGACCTTCGTTCATCTTCGGAACACAAATTAAGATATTTTTGATGAAATCTGAGAGCTGGATCACCATAGGCTTCTTGAGGGATTGAAACTTGTTCCCCGAAAAGTTATTAAAGACATTGTTAAAACAGTCAAGTGACTACAGTGGCTCAATCTTAACTTTATCAAGCGATGAGAACACTTTTTGTGCGCAAAAACAAACAAAAATAACAACTTTATTTCAACTATTCACTTCCTTCTCTCTGGGCCTCGTGTCAGGTTACTAGTTTAATAACGTAAGCTTCTGTTGTTGTACGTCACACGCATCACACACATGACCAGCGTCGGCCACGTGTGACGTAGCTCTACGCTATCACACTACGTTAACTGACTGACAGGCCCAGAGAGAAGAAAAATGAATAGTTGAAATAAAGTCGTTATTTTTGTTTGTTTTTGCACACAAAAAGTGTTCTCGTCGTTTGATAAACTTAAGATTGAGCCACTGTAGTCACTTGTCTTTAATAACTTTTCTGGGCCGGCAAGTTTCAATCCCTGGAAGAAGCAAGTGGACTAGTATGCAGGAGTGATCCAGCTCTCAGATTTCATCAAAAATATCTTAATTTGTGTTGCGAAGATGAACGAAGGTGTTACGGGGTTGGAACAACATGAGGGTGAGTCATTGCTTACAGATTTTTCATTTTTGGGTGAACTATCCCTTTAACTCATTTTTAGACAAACACCTGCCAATTTGAGGTGTGTTCAACTTTTTCAAGTGGACGAGGGAAGTTTATTTGGACAGACCCTCGGCTCTGACCGAGGGAGGGAGTCTACTCATACTATGAATGAGACGGATGGAAGTTAGCGAGAGAAGGGCATAAAAAAGTGGAATTAACCTTTTTTATTTTAAATGAAATTTTACTTCAAAAAGGCCGCAGTGGTCCGTCATCTTACCCCACAGCTGAAGTAGATCTGCAGGTTATCAACTTTTACCAATTCACACACAATTATAAAGTCATTTCGAGAGTCATTTTGATTTTTCCCCACCAACAGGCTACTTCTGAGATTAATAATTCAGTTTAATAATCAGGTCCCATTAGTGGCAGTAACTCTCACATCTATAAACTGTGGCCGTGGTGACAGTGACTCGAGCTCTCCTGACTTGCACAACCTTTTATTAGTCAGATACCTTTCCAAAATAATGGCAAACATGATAAGTGACCGTATCATCAGAGATACTTAACGTAATGTTCCCAACTCTAGTCTAGAGCATGAAATGATCCACTCAATAACGACAAGAGTAATGAAACGCATGGTGTTTTGAAAGCCAGCAGCATCTGTTTTCCGCATGTTAGCGATCTCTTCCAGCGAGGGACGTAATTAACCTTGCTTATAGAAAGGTTGCCTATTTGAATTACTGCGTTTTTGTTATTTAGGAAGAAAATCATTTTCTCGGCTTCATATTGGATGAAATATTGCCCGAGACATAATTTTTATTCGGAAGCAGCTCTGCGCGAGATATTATTTAAATTACCTCTCCTTGGGCTAAATTCTGCTGAAATATCTCCAGTTTGATTTATCATGCAGTCACAGTGAGAGAATGAAGCATATGAGGGTTTTATTACGAAGAGAGAAACGTCTGCGCTCCTGCATAAAATGAGTCTGACTGAATCCTGCAGTCACATTTGGACACTGGACGTGAATTATTACAGACACAAGCCTGTCCACCTGCCAATTAGACCCGCTTCATAATTCAAGCCCATTTAAATAGTGTGATTTGTCTCTTTGCTCTGTCAGGCTTAGGTTTGTGGGTAAGAATACATTTTGTTACATTACTTTCTGCTTTAAACAAATATAAGTTGTACATACACAACCATTCAATTGGAAAAAGAAATTAATGTTTATTCACCACGGACGCATTCAAATAATTTATTCATCAAAGAATCCTGAAAAAAGCTGCATCTGCATATGTTTTCACAAAAATATGAAGCAGCACGACTGTTTTTAACAGCGATTATAATCAGAAATGTTTCAGCAAATCAGGATGATTTCTGACGGATCATGTGACACTGAAGACTGGGGTAATGATGCTGAAAATTCAGATTTGATCACAGTAATAAATGATATTTTAAAATATATGCAGTTATTTTAAATGGTAATTTCACAATCTTAATGTTTTTACTGTATTTTTGCTATATATATATATATTTAAACACAGCCTTGATTAGCAGAGGAGACTTTAATTCAAAATCTTCAAACTTAACGACCCCAAACGTTTATGTGAGTCTCATCACTGTAAAAATTAATCAATAAATTATGACAACGCATTTTTACATTGCTTTAACTCATCAAAATACGTATTATAAATAAGTATTAGCAATTTTCAACTTTTCTTATAAGTCATACGATATTCATTTTCATTTTTAAAATGAAAGACTTAAACATCCAAGTTGATTGTACTTAAAATTTTGAGGCAGCAACTTTTTTTCACAGTGATGGTTATTTTTTTTTTCTTTCATTTTTTTATTTCTACTCGAACTACATAAAACAGTCCTAATAATACTCATATTATTCACTATAATCAGTGCACAGATAATTATTACAGTATTTTACGGGCTGATAAGGGATAAGCAAACATTTCGGACTTTGTGAAAACTCAATTTCCCATTATTCAATTTTAACGCGAGGCCGTAAAGCTGCAGAATCGGTTGTGACATGTTGCCCTTTAAGACTGTCATGTTATATTACCTTGCAGATCACATTTCATGAGTGTCTCATTAAAATAAACTCGGTGTATTTTATGTGCACGTAACAGACAGATGTTGAGCTTTTAAAGTGTGATGAGACAGTGCTCGAGGACACATTAGGACATTTGTCCGGACTGCCATATTCAGGCTCTCGAGTTGGAAAAACTTTTGAAACCGATGACATCTCAGCACATTGTGTGTGTGCTTGTGTCCAGTTCGCATATTTTGTAAAAAAAATATGTGTTTTGTCTTTGTTAATCGTTTATGGATCACGTTCATAGTTAACCCCCTCAGACCTGAATTATGTTTCAAGTTTCTGAAAAATATAAAAGTACATTTTCCCAGCTCATAAGGTTTCTATAAATGAAAACAATTTTTTTCATATATATAATTGCTTTCATTGTGATTTTTTTTGTCCATTCCAATGGACATCAGGTCAAAACGTACCAACATGAAATAAATTAATAAACATAAAATTTGTTGGTCTATGTTGGTCTATCTCAAGGTAAAAAAAATAGAAAAAGAACAAGCAGTATACCATTTCAACTTTAATTTTGTGTTTTTTGTTTTACAGATTGCACATTGTTTGTAACAAACTAAATATCTTCGAATCAATCAATCTGGTCATATTAGAGTCATTTTCTGTGTGCATCTTTCTTTTTTTAGAACAAGAACTTGAACATTATAACATTACAACTTTAATCTTGAGGTTTTTCCTTTAAATTGCACATTTGTTTATTCATAGACCTGAGTGCAAAAATGAAGGCTCTAGACCCTTCCTGAGCTGAGATATTGAGCTACCACGTAACATTTATGCCATTATAAAAATAATGGGTTCGTGGATGGTGGAATTTGGGTAGTGTATTTTTTTGGACATTTTAATTAAAGTTTCTTTCATGATAAAAACTGTTTTACTGCACTCAGGAGGCTCCCCTGAGTCCGTAGCACCAAGCGCGATCCCATAATTCCACCGTCCACGAACCCACTATTTTTATAATGGCATAAATGCTAGGTGGGATCTCAATATCTAAGCTCTGGAAGGGTCTAGAGCCTCCATTTCTGCACTCAGGTCTAAGTCCCATGGCCCTCTATCAAAATCCAGAGTTTCAAGAAGATAAGAGAAACTCAAAATTTCGACCCCCCCCCCCCCCCCCCCAAAAAAAAAACAAACAAAAAACGACAGTGGTACCCCTTTCGTTTTTTTTGTTTTTGTTTTTTTTGGTGTGTTAAAATAAGTTTATCCAATCTTCTTGAAACTCTGGATTCTGATAGAGGGTCATGAGACTTAGACCTGAGTGCAACAATGGAGGCTCTCCTGAGCTGAGATATTGAGATATTTATAATGGCATACATGCTACGTGGGATCTCAATATCTCAGCTCTGGAAGGGTCTAGAGCCTCCATTTCTGCACTCAGGTCTAAGTCCCATGGCCCTCTATCAGAATCCAGAGTTTCAAGAAGATCAGAGAAACTCAAAATTTCGACCCCCCCCCCAAAAAAACGACAGTGGTACCCCTTTCGTGTTTTTTTTTTTTTGGTGCGAAAAAATAAGTTTCTCCAATCTTATTGAAACTCTGGATTCTGATAGAGGGTCATGAGACTTAGACCTGAGTGCAGAAATGGAGGCTCTAGACCCTTCCAGAGCTGAGATATTGAGATATTTATAATGGCATAAATGCTACGTGGGATCTCAATATCTCAGCTCAGGAAGGGTCTAGAGCCTCCATTTCTGCACTCAGGTCTAAGTCTCATGGCCCTCTATCAGAATCCAGAGTTTCAAGAAGATCAGAGAAACTCAAAATTTCGACCAGAAAAAAAAAACGACAGTGTTACCCCTTTCGTTTTTTTGGGGGGCGAAAAATTAAGTTTCCCCAATCTTCTCAAAACTCTGGATTCTGATAGAGGGCCTTGAGACTTAGACCTGAGTGCAAAAATGGAGACTCTAGACCCTTCCAGAGATGAGATATCGAAACTCAAAATTTCGACCAAAAAAAAAACCGACAGTGGTACCTCTTTCGTGTTTTTTTTTTCGGGCGAAAAATTAAGTATCCCCAATCTTCTCAAAACCCTGGATTCTGATAGAGGGCCATGATACATAGACCTGAGTGCAAAAATGGAGGCTCTAGACCCTTCCAGAGCTGAGATATCAAAATTGAAAATTTCGACCCGAAAAAAAAACGACAGTGTTACCCCTTTCATTTTTTTTTTCGTTTTTGGGCGAAAAATTAAGTTTCTCCAATCTTCTCAAAACTCTGGATTATGATAGAGGGCCACGAGACTTAGACCTGAGTGCAAAAATGGAGGCTCTAGACCCTTCCAGAGCTGAGATATCAAAATTCTAAATTTCGACCCGAAAAAAAAACGACAGTGTTACCCCTTTCGTTTTGTTTTTTTTCGTTTTTGGGCGAAAAATTAAGTTTCTCCAATCTTCTCAAAACTCTGGATTATGATAGAGGGCCACGAGACTTTGACTGTAGTGCAAAAATGGAGGCTCTAGACCCTTCCAGAGCTGAGATATCAAAATTCAAAATTTCGACCCGAAAAAAAAAACGACAGTGTTACCCCTTTCGTTTTTTTTCGTTTTTGGGCGAAAAATTAAGTTTCTCCAATCTTCTCAAAACTCTGGATTATGATAGAGGGCCACTAGACTTTGACCGTAGTGCAAAAATGGAGGCTCTAGACCCTTCCAGAGCTGAGATATCAAAATTCTAAATTTCAACCCGAAAAAAAACGACAGTGTTACCCCTTTCGTTTTTTTTTTGTTTTTGGGCGAAAAATTAAGTTTCTCCAATCTTCTCAAAACTCTGGATTATGATAGAGGGCCACGAGACTTTGACCTGAGTGCAAAAATGCAGGCTCTAGACCCTTCCAGAGCTGAGATATCAAAATTCAAAATTTCGACCCGAAAAAAAAACGACAGTGTTACCCCTTTCGTTTTTTTTCCGTTTTTGGGGCGAAAAATTAAGTTTCTCCAATCTTCTCAAAACTCTGGATTATGATAGAGGGCCACTAGACTTTGACCGTAGTGCAAAAATGGAGGCTCTAGACCCTTCCAGAGCTGAGATATCAAAATTCTAAATTTCAACCCGAAAAAAAACGACAGTGTTACCCCTTTCGTTTTTTTTTGTTTTTGGGCGAAAAATTAAGTTTCTCCAATCTTCTCAAAACTCTGGATTATGATAGAGGGCCACGAGACTTTGACCTGAGTGCAAAAATGGAGGCTCTAGACCCTTCCAGAGCTGAGATATCAAAATTCTAAATTTCGACCCGAAAAAAAAACGACAGTGTTACCCCTTTCGTTTTTTTTTCGTTTTTGGGCGAAAAATTAAGTTTCTCCAATCTTCTCAAAACTCTGGATTATGATAGAGGGCCACGAGACTTTGACCTGAGTGCAAAAATGGAGGCTCTAGACCCTTCCAGAGCTGAGATATCAAAATTCAAAATTTCGACCCGAAAAAAAAACGACAGTGTTACCCCTTTCGTTTTTTTTCGTTTTTGGGCGAAAAATTAAGTTTCTCCAATCTTCTCAAAACTCTGGATTATGATAGAGGGCCACGAGACTTTGACCTGAGTGCAAAAATGGAGGCTCTAGACCCTTCCAGAGCTGAGATATCAAAATTCAAAATTTCGACCTGAAAAAAAAAACGACAGTGTTACCCCTTTCGTTTTTTTTTCGTTTTTGGGCGAAAAATTAAGTTTCTCCAATCTTCTCAAAACTCTGGATTATGATAGAGGGCCACGAGACTTTGACCTGAGTGCAAAAATGGAGGCTCTAGACCCTTCCAGAGCTGAGATATCAAAATTCAAAATTTCAACCCGAAAAAAAAACGACAGTGTTACCCCTTTCGTTTTTTTTCATTTTTGCGCGAAAAATTAAGTTTCTCCAATCTTCTCAAAACTCTGGATTATGATAGAGGGCTGTGAGACTTTGACCTGAGTGCAAAAATGGAGGCTCTAGACCCTTCCAGAGCTGAGATATCAAAATTCAAAATTTCAACCCGAAAAAAAAACGACAGTGTTACCCCTTTCGTTTTTTTTCGTTTTTGCGCGAAAAATTAAGTTTCTCCAATCTTCTCAAAACTCTGGATTATGATAGAGGGCTGTGAGACTTTGACCTGAGTGCAAAAATTGAGGTTCTAGACCCTTCCAGAGCTTAGATATCAAAATTCAAAATTTCGACCCGAAAAAAAAAACGACAGTGTTACCCCTTTCGTTTTTGGGCGAAAAATTAAGTTTCTCCAATCTTCTCAAAACTCTGGATTATGATAGAGGGCCACGAGACTTTGACCTGAGTGCAAAAATGGAGGTTCTAGACCCTTCCAGAGCTGAGATATCAAAATTCAAAATTTTGACCCGAAAAAAAAAAACGACAGTGTTACCCCTTTCGCTTTTTTTTCGTTTTTGGGCGAAAAATTAAGTTTCTCCAATTTTCTTAAACCTCTGGATTATGATAGAGGGCCACAAGACTTTGACCTGAGTGCAAAAATAGAGGCTCTAGACCCTTCCAGAGCTGAGATATCAAAATTCAAAATTTCGACCCGAAAAAAAAACGACAGTGTTACCCCTTTCGTTTTTTTTCGTTTTTGGGCGAAAAATTAAGTTTCTCAAATCTTCTCAAAACTCTGGATTATGATAGAGGACCACGAGACTTTGACCTGAGTGCAAAAATGGAGGCTCTAGACCCTTCCAGAGCTGAGATATCAAAATTCAAAATTTCGACCCGAAAAAAAAACGACAGTGTTACCCCTTTCGTTTTTTTTTGTTTTTGGGCGAAAAATTAAGTTTCTCCAATCTTCTCAAAACTCTGGATTATGATAGAGGGCCACTAGACTTTGACCGTAGTGCAAAAATGGAGGCTCTAGACCCTTCCAGAGCTGAGATATCAAAATTCTAAATTTCAACCCGAAAAAAAACGACAGTGTTACCCCTTTCGTTTTTTTTTGTTTTTGGGCGAAAAATTAAGTTTCTCCAATCTTCTCAAAACTCTGGATTATGATAGAGGGCCACGAGACTTTGACCTGAGTGCAAAAATGGAGGCTCTAGACCCTTCCAGAGCTGAGATATCAAAATTCTAAATTTCGACCCGAAAAAAAAACGACAGTGTTACCCCTTTCGTTTTTTTTTCGTTTTTGGGCGAAAAATTAAGTTTCTCCAATCTTCTCAAAACTCTGGATTATGATAGAGGGCCACGAGACTTTGACCTGAGTGCAAAAATGGAGGCTCTAGACCCTTCCAGAGCTGAGATATCAAAATTCAAAATTTCGACCCGAAAAAAAAACGACAGTGTTACCCCTTTCGTTTTTTTTCGTTTTTGGGCGAAAAATTAAGTTTCTCCAATCTTCTCAAAACTCTGGATTATGATAGAGGGCCACGAGACTTTGACCTGAGTGCAAAAATGGAGGCTCTAGACCCTTCCAGAGCTGAGATATCAAAATTCAAAATTTCGACCTGAAAAAAAAAACGACAGTGTTACCCCTTTCGTTTTTTTTTCGTTTTTGGGCGAAAAATTAAGTTTCTCCAATCTTCTCAAAACTCTGGATTATGATAGAGGGCCACGAGACTTTGACCTGAGTGCAAAAATGGAGGCTCTAGACCCTTCCAGAGCTGAGATATCAAAATTCAAAATTTCAACCCGAAAAAAAAACGACAGTGTTACCCCTTTCGTTTTTTTTCATTTTTGCGCGAAAAATTAAGTTTCTCCAATCTTCTCAAAACTCTGGATTATGATAGAGGGCTGTGAGACTTTGACCTGAGTGCAAAAATGGAGGCTCTAGACCCTTCCAGAGCTGAGATATCAAAATTCAAAATTTCAACCCGAAAAAAAAACGACAGTGTTACCCCTTTCGTTTTTTTTCGTTTTTGCGCGAAAAATTAAGTTTCTCCAATCTTCTCAAAACTCTGGATTATGATAGAGGGCTGTGAGACTTTGACCTGAGTGCAAAAATTGAGGTTCTAGACCCTTCCAGAGCTTAGATATCAAAATTCAAAATTTCGACCCGAAAAAAAAAACGACAGTGTTACCCCTTTCGTTTTTGGGCGAAAAATTAAGTTTCTCCAATCTTCTCAAAACTCTGGATTATGATAGAGGGCCACGAGACTTTGACCTGAGTGCAAAAATGGAGGTTCTAGACCCTTCCAGAGCTGAGATATCAAAATTCAAAATTTTGACCCGAAAAAAAAAAACGACAGTGTTACCCCTTTCGCTTTTTTTTCGTTTTTGGGCGAAAAATTAAGTTTCTCCAATTTTCTCAAACCTCTGGATTATGATAGAGGGCCACAAGACTTTGACCTGAGTGCAAAAATAGAGGCTCTAGACCCTTCCAGAGCTGAGATATCAAAATTCAAAATTTCGACCCGAAAAAAAAACGACAGTGTTACCCCTTTCGTTTTTTTTTTTCGTTTTTGGGCGAAAAATTAAGTTTCTCAAATCTTCTCAAAACTCTGGATTATGATAGAGGACCACGAGACTTTGACCTGAGTGCAAAAATGGAGGCTCTAGACCCTTCCAGAGCTGAGATATCAAAATTCAAAATTTCGACCCGAAAAAAAAACGACAGTGTTACCCCTTTCGTTTTTTTTTGTTTTTGGGCGAAAAATTAAGTTTCTCCAATCTTCTCAAAACTCTGGATTATGATAGAGGGCCACGAGACTTTGACCTGAGTGCAAAAATGGAGGCTCTAGACCCTTCCAGAGCTGAGATATCAAAATTTAAAATTTCGACCCGAAAAAAAAACGACAGTGTTACCCCTTTCAATTTTTTTCGTTTTTGGGCGAAAAATTAAGTTTCTCCAATCTTCTCAAAACTCTGGATTATGATAGAGGGCCACGAGACTTTGACCTGAGTGCAAAAATGGAGGCTCTAGACCCTTCCAGAGCTGAGATATCAAAATAAAAAATTTCGACCCGAAAAAAAAACGACAGTGTTACCCCTTTCGTTTTTTTTCGTTTTTGGGCGAAAAATTAAGTTTCTCCAATCTTCTCAAAACTCTGGATTATGAAAGAGGGCCGTGAGACTTTGACCTGAGTGCAAAAATGGAGGCTCTAGACCCTTCCAGAGCTGAGATATCAAAATTCAAAATTTCGACCCAAAAAAAAAACGACAGTGTTACCCCTTTCGTTTTTTTTTTTCGTTTTTGGGCGAAAAATTAAGTTTCTCCAATCTTCTCAAAACTCTGGATTATGATAGAGGGCCACGAGACTTTGACCTGAGTGCAAAAATGGAGGCTCTAGACCCTTCCAGAGCTAAAATATCAAAATTCAAAATTTCGACCCGAAAGAAAAACGACAGTGTTACCCCTTTCGTTTTTTTTCTCGTTTTTGGGCGAAAAATTAAGTTTCTCCAATCTTCTCAAAACTCTGGATTATGATAGAGGACCACGAGACTTTGACCTGAGTGCAAAAATGGAGGCTCTAGACCCTTCCAGAGCTGAGATATCAAAATTCAAAATTTCGACCCGAAAAAAAAACGACAGTGTTACCCCTTTCGTTTTTTTTTGTTTTTGGGCGAAAAATTAAGTTTCTCCAATCTTCTCAAAACTCTGGATTATGATAGAGGGCCACTAGACTTTGACCGTAGTGCAAAAATGGAGGCTCTAGACCCTTCCAGAGCTGAGATATCAAAATTCTAAATTTCAACCCGAAAAAAAACGACAGTGTTACCCCTTTCGTTTTTTTTTGTTTTTGGGCGAAAAATTAAGTTTCTCCAATCTTCTCAAAACTCTGGATTATGATAGAGGGCCACGAGACTTTGACCTGAGTGCAAAAATGGAGGCTCTAGACCCTTCCAGAGCTGAGATATCAAAATTCTAAATTTCGACCCGAAAAAAAAACGACAGTGTTACCCCTTTCGTTTTTTTTTCGTTTTTGGGCGAAAAATTAAGTTTCTCCAATCTTCTCAAAACTCTGGATTATGATAGAGGGCCACGAGACTTTGACCTGAGTGCAAAAATGGAGGCTCTAGACCCTTCCAGAGCTGAGATATCAAAATTCAAAATTTCGACCCGAAAAAAAAAACGACAGTGTTACCCCTTTCGTTTTTTTTCGTTTTTGGGCGAAAAATTAAGTTTCTCCAATCTTCTCAAAACTCTGGATTATGATAGAGGGCCACGAGACTTTGACCTGAGTGCAAAAATGGAGGCTCTAGACCCTTCCAGAGCTGAGATATCAAAATTCAAAATTTCGACCTGAAAAAAAAAACGACAGTGTTACCCCTTTCGTTTTTTTTTCGTTTTTGGGCGAAAAATTAAGTTTCTCCAATCTTCTCAAAACTCTGGATTATGATAGAGGGCCACGAGACTTTGACCTGAGTGCAAAAATGGAGGCTCTAGACCCTTCCAGAGCTGAGATATCAAAATTCAAAATTTCAACCCGAAAAAAAAACGACAGTGTTACCCCTTTCGTTTTTTTTCATTTTTGCGCGAAAAATTAAGTTTCTCCAATCTTCTCAAAACTCTGGATTATGATAGAGGGCTGTGAGACTTTGACCTGAGTGCAAAAATGGAGGCTCTAGACCCTTCCAGAGCTGAGATATCAAAATTCAAAATTTCAACCCGAAAAAAAAACGACAGTGTTACCCCTTTCGTTTTTTTTCGTTTTTGCGCGAAAAATTAAGTTTCTCCAATCTTCTCAAAACTCTGGATTATGATAGAGGGCTGTGAGACTTTGACCTGAGTGCAAAAATTGAGGTTCTAGACCCTTCCAGAGCTTAGATATCAAAATTCAAAATTTCGACCCGAAAAAAAAAACGACAGTGTTACCCCTTTCGTTTTTGGGCGAAAAATTAAGTTTCTCCAATCTTCTCAAAACTCTGGATTATGATAGAGGGCCACGAGACTTTGACCTGAGTGCAAAAATGGAGGTTCTAGACCCTTCCAGAGCTGAAATATCAAAATTCAAAATTTTGACCCGAAAAAAAAAAACGACAGTGTTACCCCTTTCGCTTTTTTTTCGTTTTTGGGCGAAAAATTAAGTTTCTCCAATTTTCTCAAACCTCTGGATTATGATAGAGGGCCACAAGACTTTGACCTGAGTGCAAAAATAGAGGCTCTAGACCCTTCCAGAGCTGAGATATCAAAATTCAAAATTTCGACCCGAAAAAAAAACGACAGTGTTACCCCTTTCGTTTTTTTTTTTCGTTTTTGGGCGAAAAATTAAGTTTCTCAAATCTTCTCAAAACTCTGGATTATGATAGAGGACCACGAGACTTTGACCTGAGTGCAAAAATGGAGGCTCTAGACCCTTCCAGAGCTGAGATATCAAAATTCAAAATTTCGACCCGAAAAAAAAACGACAGTGTTACCCCTTTCGTTTTTTTTTGTTTTTGGGCGAAAAATTAAGTTTCTCCAATCTTCTCAAAACTCTGGATTATGATAGAGGGCCACGAGACTTTGACCTGAGTGCAAAAATGGAGGCTCTAGACCCTTCCAGAGCTGAGATATCAAAATTTAAAATTTCGACCCGAAAAAAAAACGACAGTGTTACCCCTTTCAATTTTTTTCGTTTTTGGGCGAAAAATTAAGTTTCTCCAATCTTCTCAAAACTCTGGATTATGATAGAGGGCCACGAGACTTTGACCTGAGTGCAAAAATGGAGGCTCTAGACCCTTCCAGAGCTGAGATATCAAAATAAAAAATTTCGACCCGAAAAAAAAACGACAGTGTTACCCCTTTCGTTTTTTTTCGTTTTTGGGCGAAAAATTAAGTTTCTCCAATCTTCTCAAAACTCTGGATTATGAAAGAGGGCCGTGAGACTTTGACCTGAGTGCAAAAATGGAGGCTCTAGACCCTTCCAGAGCTGAGATATCAAAATTCAAAATTTCGACCCAAAAAAAAAACGACAGTGTTACCCCTTTCGTTTTTTTTTTTCGTTTTTGGGCGAAAAATTAAGTTTCTCCAATCTTCTAAAAACTCTGGATTATGATAGAGGGCCACGAGACTTTGACCTGAGTGCAAAAATGGAGGCTCTAGACCCTTCCAGAGCTAAAATATCAAAATTCAAAATTTCGACCCGAAAGAAAAACGACAGTGTTACCCCTTTCGTTTTTTTTCTCGTTTTTGGGCGAAAAATTAAGTTTCTCCAATCTTCTCAAAACTCTGGATTATGATAGAGGGCCACGAGACTTTGACCTGAGTGCAAAAATGGAGGCTCTAGACCCTTCCAGAGCTGAGATATCAAAAATCAAAATTTCGACCCGAAAAAAAAACGACAGTGTTACCCCTTTCGTTTTTTTTCGTTTTTGGGCGAAAAATTAAGTTTCTCCAATCTTCTCAAAACTCTGGATTATGATAGAGGGCCACGAGACTTTGACTGTAGTGCAAAAATGGAGGCTCTAGACCCTTCCAGAGCTGAGATATCAAAATTCAAAATTTCGACCCGAAAAAAAAACGACAGTGTTACCCCTTTCGTTTTTTTTCGTTTTTGGGCGAAAAATTAAGTTTCTCCAATCTTCTCAAAACTCTGGATTATGATAGAGGGCCACGAGACTTTGACCTGAGTGCAAAAATGGAGGCTCTAGACCCTTCCAGAGCTGAGATATCAAAATTCAAAATTTCGACCCGAAAAAAAAACGACAGTGTTACCCCTTTCGTTTTTTTTTCGTTTTTGGGCGAAAAATTAAGTTTCTCCAATCTTCTCAAAACTCTGGATTATGATAGAGGGTCACTAGACTTTGACCGTAGTGCAAAAATGGAGGCTCTAGACCCTTCCAGAGCTGAGATATAAAAATTATAAATTTCAACCCGAAAAAAAACGACAGTGTTACCCCTTTCGTTTTTTTTTGTTTTTGGGCGAAAAATTAAGTTTCTCCAATCTTCTCAAAACTCTGGATTATGATAGAGGGCCACGAGACTTTGACCTGAGTGCAAAAATGGAGGCTCTAGACCCTTCCAGAGCTGAGATATCAAAATTCAAAATTTCGACCCGAAAAAAAAACGACAGTGTTACCCCTTTCGTTTTTTTTTCTTTTTGGGCGAAAAATTAAGTTTCTCCAATCTTCTCAAAACTCTGGATTATGATAGAGGGCCACGAGACTTTGACCTGAGTGCAAAAATGGAGGCTCTAGACCCTTCCAGAGCTGAGATATCAAAATTCAAAATTTCGACCCGAAAAAAAAACGACAGTGTTACCCCTTTCGTTTTTTTTCGTTTTTGGGCGAAAAATTAAGTTTCTCCAATCTTCTCAAAACTCTGGATTATGATAGAGGGCCACGAGACTTTGACCTGAGTGCAAAAATGGAGGCTCTAGACCCTTCCAGAGCTGAGATATCAAAATTCAAAATTTCGACCCGAAAAAAAAAACGACAGTGTTACCCCTTTCGTTTTTTTTTCGTTTTTGGGCGAAAAATTAAGTTTCTCCAATCTTCTCAAAACTCTGGATTATGATAGAGGGCCACGAGACTTTGACCTGAGTGCAAAAATGGAGGCTCTAGACCCTTCCAGAGCTGAGATATCAAAATTCAAAATTTCGACCCGAAAAAAAAAACGACAGTGTTACCCCTTTCGTTTTTTTTTTCGTTTTTGGGCGAAAAATTAAGTTTCTCCAATCTTCTCAAAACTCTGGATTATGATAGAGGGCCACGAGACTTTGACTGTAGTGCAAAAATGGAGGCTCTAGACCCTTCCAGAGCTGAGATATCAAAATTCAAAATTTCGACCCGAAAAAAAAACGACAGTGTTACCCCTTTCGGTTTTTTTTTCGTTTTTGGGCGAAAAATTAAGTTTCTCCAATCTTCTCAAAACTCTGGATTATGATAGAGGGCCATGAGACTTTGACCTGAGTGCAAAAATGGAGGCTCTAGACCCTTCCAGAGCTGAGATATCAAAATTCAAAATTTCAACCCGAAAAAAAAACGACAGTGTTACCCCTTTCGTTTTTTTTCGTTTTTGCGCGAAAAATTAAGTTTCTCCTATCTTCTCAAAACTCTGGATTATGATAGAGGGCTGTGAGACTTTGACCTGAGTGCAAAAATGGAGGTTCTAGACCCTTCCAGAGCTGAGATATCAAAATTCAAAATTTCGACCCGAAAAAAAAAACGACAGTGTTACCCCTTTCGTTTTTGGGCGAAAAATTAAAGGAGCTAAACGCAAGTCTCTGAGTTTTTGCAGAACTACGCCCCCTCTGGCGACAAGCGAAACTGCAACCAGAGCTGTGCGCGTTCATGGAGGAACACACACACACATACGCACGTTTGCACGAGCTGTTCATAACTAAGGAGCATCAGCCGCACACTGTGTGACACACATCTTTTGTTACAGTCATAATGAGGTAATACAGTAATAAATCTGCAAGTCATTTAAAATATATGAAAGGAAAGGCATTCGAGTAAATTACACACTTGTGTGAGAGGGGGAAACGGGGGTAGTAGAAAACTTCGGTTTTTGTTTCCATCTATCTCCCTGTGCTTACTGTATCCACTTATGATTGAATTATTATGGAAACACGTTCAGTTATCACTTTGTATAGGCTATGACCCGTTTGAGCCCTAGAGACGACCGGAGATCTCTCCGTTTGTTGAAAGCTTCCCGATGTTGACTCTCGTCTTATTCCGACGCATGGCACTGGACAGACAGAAGTTTTATTTTCTGTCTCACGTGGAGTTTGCGTTGGGGTTTGTAATGAGCTACAAGCCGGTCTCTTTCCGCGCCATATACAGATTTAATGAAGTGCACGTCACCGAAAGCAACAGATATGAGCTGGATTTTATTAATCATCGGCTAATTTCAAAATCAGCACAGACAGCAATAAGAGAGATCGGCAACAGAACTGGTAAGATCATTTCATTTCTTTACTTTTAATGAAGATGGTAGTGTTAAGCGTCTGCGACTTACTTTCACTAATTCACTTTGATTTGCGATAGATTGCGGCGCTTGATGAAGGGGCTCAGCTCAGCTGCTCAGGTGATGCGCGTCGTCATTCATATATGACTAAAATATCATGACATATAGCTTGGTTTCAACAACCAGATGCATTTACACTTGTCCAGTTTCGTCTGGAATACGGCACAGACCACGTCCTCAAGTGGTTTGAGCGATCGAATTCAAATCCGTCTCGAATGCGTTTCGGAGGGCATTTACACCCTGGTCTTTTCACGATCGAATAGCTATCCGATCACAGAAGACACATGAAGTGACCAGGTGTAAACAGCCCCTTTGAATCCATCGTCTACTTTTGTGGAAAGCTGACTAGAGTTGTGTCGCTCGAGTTGTCTTCTCTGATACGGAGAACGGCGGCGAATAGCTACACGAACCTGCCAGACATAGCCAGGCGAGCGTGAACGCGCATGACGTCACGCCCAGTCTCAGATTCGAGCCCGAATCCCTCTTATATATTTCACTGTACAGGGTTATAGAGGCGATCGCAGTGATCAAAGAAGGGCTCATTCAGCTCATCAGGCGATTGTTTAAGCATGTATGGGTTAGAAAACGGCTATTTTTAACATGAAAAGTTGCGCAATGCACCTTTAAGTTTCTCCAATCTTCTCAAAACTCTGGATTATGATAGAGGGCCACGAGACTTTGACCTGAGTGCAAAAATGGAGGTTCTAGACCCTTCCAGAGCTGAGATATCAAAATTCAAAATTTCGACCCGAATAAAAAAACGACAGTGTTACCCCTTTCGGTTTTTTTCGTTTTTGGGCGAAAAATTAAGTTTCTCCAATCTTCTCAAAACCCTGGATTATGATAGAGGGCCACGAGACTTTTACCTGAGTGCAAAAATGGAGGCTCTAGACCCTTCCAGAGCTGAGATATCAAAATTCAAAATTTCGACCCGAAAAAAAAACGACAGTGTTACCCCTTTCGTTTTTTTTTTCGTTTTTGGGCGAAAAATTAAGTTTCTCCAATCTTCTCAAAACTCTGGATTATGATAGAGGGCCACGAGACTTTGACTGTAGTGCAAAAATGGAGGCTCTAGACCCTTCCAGAGCTGAGATATCAAAATTCAAAATTTCGACCCGAAAAAAAAACGACAGTGTTACCCCTTTCGTTTTTTTTCGTTTTTGGGCGAAAAATTAAGTTTCTCCAATCTTCTCAAAACTCTGGATTATGATAGAGGGCCACGAGACTTTGACCTGAGTGCAAAAATGGAGGCTCTAGACCCTTCCAGAGCTGAGATATCAAAATTCAAAATTTCGACCCGAAAAAAAAATGACAGTGTTACCCCTTTCGTTTTTTTTTCGTTTTTGGGGGAAAAATTAAGTTTCTCCAATCTTCTCAAAACTCTGGATTATGATAGAGGGCCACGAGACTTTGACCTGAGTGCAAAAATGGAGGCTCTAGACCCTTCCAGAGCTGAGATATCAAAATTCAAAATTTCGACCCGAAAAAAAAACGACAGTGTTACCCCTTTCGGTTTTTTTTTTTCGTTTTTGGGCGAAAAGTTAAGTTTCTCCAATCTTCTCAAAACTCTGGATTATGATAGAGGGCCACGAGACTTTGACTGTAGTGCAAAAATGGAGGCTCTAGACCCTTCCAGAGCTGAGATATCAAAATTCAAAATTTCGACCCGAAAAAAAAACGACAGTGTTACCCCTTTCGTTTTTTTTCGTTTTTGGGCGAAAAATTAAGTTTCTCCAATCTTCTCAAAACTCTGGATTATGATAGAGGGCCACGGGACTTTGACCTGAGTGCAAAAATGGAGGCTCTAGACCCTTCCAGAGCTGAGATATCAAAATTCAAAATTTCAACCCGAAAAAAAAACGACAGTGTTACCCCTTTCGTTTTTTTTCGTTTTTGCGCGAAAAATTAAGTTTCTCCTATCTTCTCAAAACTCTGGATTATGATAGAGGGCTGTGAGACTTTGACCTGAGTGCAAAAATGGAGGTTCTAGACCCTTCCAGAGCTGAGATATCAAAATTCAAAATTTCGACCCGAAAAAAAAAACGTCAGTGTTACCCCTTTCGTTTTTGGGCGAAAAATTAAGTTTCTCCAATCTTCTCAAAACTCTGGATTATGATAGAGGGCCACGAGACTTTGACCTGAGTGCAAAAATGGAGGTTCTAGACCCTTCTAGAGCTGAGATATCAAAATTCAAAATTTCGACCCGAATAAAAAAAAGACAGTGTTACCCCTTTCGGTTTTTTTCGTTTTTGGGCGAAAAATTAAGTTTCTCCAATCTTCTCAAAACCCTGGATTATGATAGAGGGCCACGAGACTTTTACCTGAGTGCAAAAATGGAGGCTCTAGACCCTTCCAGAGCTGAGATATCAAAATTCAAAATTTCGACCCGAAAAAAAAACGACAGTGTTACCCCTTTCGTTTTTTTTCGTTTTTGGGCGAAAAATTAAGTTTCTCCAATCTTCTCAAAACTCTGGATTATAATAGAGGGCCACGAGACTTTGACCTGAGTGCAAAAATGGAGGCTCTAGACCCTTCCAGAGCTGAGATATCAAAATTCAAAATTTCGACCCGAAAAAAAAACGACAGTGTTACCCCTTTCGTTTTTTTTTTTCGTTTTTGGGCGAAAAATTAAGTTTCTCCAATCTTCTCAAAACTCTGAATTATGATAGAGGGCCACGAGACTTTGACCGTAGTGCAAAAATGGAGGCTCTAGACCCTTCCAGAGCTGAGATATCAAAATTCAAAATTTCAACCCGAAAAAAAACGACAGTGTTACCCCTTTCGTTTTTTTTCGTTTTTGGGCGAAAAATTAAGTTTCTCCAATCTTCTCAAAACTCTGGATTATGATAGAGGGCCACGAGACTTTGACCTGAGTGCAAAAATGGAGGCTCTAGACCCTTCCAGAGCTGAGATATCAAAATTCAAAATTTCGACCCGAAAAAAAAACGACAGTGTTACCCCTTTCGTTTTTTTTCGTTTTTGGGTGAAAAATTAAGTTTCTCCAATCTTCTCAAAACTCTGGATTATGATAGAGGGCCACGAGACTTTGACCTGAGTGCAAAAATGGAGGCTCTAGACCCTTCCAGAGCTGAGATATCAAAATTCAAAATTTCGACCCGAAAAAAAAACGACAGTGTTACCCCTTTCGTTTTTTTTCGTTTTTGGGCGAAAAATTAAGTTTCTCCAATCTTCTCAAAACTCTGGATTATGATAGAGGGCCACGAGACTTTGACCTGAGTGCAAAAATGGAGGTTCTAGACCCTTCCAGAGCTGAGATATCAAAATTCAAAATTTCGACCCGAAAAAAAAAACGACAGTATTACCCCTTTCGGTTTTTTTCGTTTTTGGGCGAAAAATTAAGTGTCTCCAATCTTTTCAAAACTCTGGATTATGATAGAGGGCCACGAGACTTTGACCTGAGTGCAAAAATGGAGGCTCTAGACCCTTCCAGAGCTGAGATATCAAAATTCAAAATTTCGACCCGAAAAAAAAAACGACAGTGTTACCCCTTTCGTTTTTGGGCGAAAAATTAAGTTTCTCCAATCTTCTCAAAACTCTGGATTATGATAGAGGGCCACGAGACTTTGACTGTAGTGCAAAAATGGAGGCTCTAGACCCTTCCAGAGCTGAGATATCAAAATTCAAAATTTCGACCCGAAAAAAAAAACGACAGTGTTACCCCTTTCATTTTTTTTTTCGTTTTTGGGCGAAAAATTAAGTTTCTCCAATCTTCTCAAAACTCTGGATTATGATAGAGGGCCACGAGACTTTGACCTGAGTGCAAAAATGGAGGCTCTAGTCCCTTCCAGAGCTGAGATATCAAAATTCAAAATTTCGACCCGAAAAAAAAACGACAGTGTTACCCCTTTCGTTTTTTTTCGTTTTTGGGCGAAAAATTAAGTTTCTCCAATCTTCTCAAAACTCTGGATTATGATAGAGGGCCACTAGACTTTGACCGTAGTGCAAAAATGGAGGCTCTAGACCCTTCCAGAGCTGAGATATCAAAATTCTAAATTTCAACCCGAAAAAAAACGACAGTGTTACCCCTTTCGTTTTTTTTTGTTTTTGGGCGAAAAATTAAGTTTCTCCAATCTTCTCAAAACTCTGGATTATGATAGAGGGCCACGAGACTTTGACCTGAGTGCAAAAATGGAGGCTCTAGACCCTTCCAGAGCTGAGATATCAAAATTCAAAATTTCGACCCGAAAAAAAAACGACAGTGTTACCCCTTTCGTTTTTTTTCGTTTTTGGGCGAAAAATTAAGTTTCTCCAATCTTCTCAAAACTCTGGATTATGATAGAGGGCCACGAGACTTTGACCTGAGTGCAAAAATGGAGGCTCTAGACCCTTCCAGAGCTGAGATATCAAAATTCAAAATTTCGACCCAAAAAAAAAACGACAGTGTTACCCCTTTCGTTTTTTTTTTCGTTTTTGGGCGAAAAATTAAGTTTCTCCAATCTTCTCAAAACTCTGGATTATGATAGAGGGCCACGAGACTTTGACCTGAGTGCAAAAATGGAGGCTCTAGACCCTTCCAGAGCTGAGATATCAAAATTCAAAATTTCGACCCGAAAAAAAAAACGACAGTGTTACCCCTTTCGTTTTTTTTTTCGTTTTTGGGCGAAAAATTAAGTTTCTCCAATCTTCTCAAAACTCTGGATTATGATAGAGGGCCACGAGACTTTGACCTGAGTGCAAAAATGGAGGCTCTAGACCCTTCCAGAGCTGAGATATCAAAATTCAAAATTTCGACCCGAAAAAAAAACGACAGTGTTACCCCTTTCGTTTTTTTTTTCGTTTTTGCGCGAAAAATTAAGTTTCTCCAATCTTCTCAAAACTCTGGATTATGATAGAGGGCCACTAGACTTTGACTGTAGTGCAAAAATGGAGGCTCTAGACCCTTCCAGAGCTGAGATATCAAAATTCAAAATTTCGACCCGAAAAAAAAACGACAGTGTTACCCCTTTCGTTTTTTTTTTTCGTTTTTGGGCGAAAAATTAAGTTTCTCCAATCTTCTCAAAACTCTGGATTATGATAGAGGGCCACGAGACTTTGACCTGAGTGCAAAAATGGAGGCTCTAGACCCTTCCAGAGCTGAGATATCAAAATTCAAAATTTCAACCCGAAAAAAAAACGCCAGTGTTACCCCTTTCGTTTTTTTTTTTCGTTTTTGCGCGAAAAATTAAGTTTCTCCTATCTTCTCAAAACTCTGGATTATGATAGAGGGCTGTGAGACTTTGACCTGAGTGCAAAAATGGAGGTTCTAGACCCTTCCAGAGCTGAGATATCAAAATTCAAAATTTCGACCCGAAAAAAAAACGACAGTGTTACCCCTTTCGTTTTTGGGCGAAAAATTAAGTTTCTCCAATCTTCTCAAAACTCTGGATTATGATAGAGGGCCACGAGACTTTGACCTGAGTGCAAAAATGGAGGTTCTAGACCCTTCCAGAGCTGAGATATCAAAATTCAAAATTTCGACCCGAATAAAAAAACGACAGTGTTACCCCTTTCGGTTTTTTTCGTTTTTGGGCGAAAAATTAAGTTTCTCCAATCTTCTCAAAACCCTGGATTATGATAGAGGGCCACGAGACTTTTACCTGAGTGCAAAAATGGAGGCTCTAGACCCTTCCAGAGCTGAGATATCAAAATTCAAAATTTCGACCCGAAAAAAAAACGACAGTGTTACCCCTTTCGTTTTTTTTCGTTTTTGGGCGAAAAATTAAGTTTCTCCAATCTTCTCAAAACTCTGGATTATGATAGAGGGCCACGAGACTTTGACCTGAGTGCAAAAATGGAGGCTCTAGACCCTTCCAGAGCTGAGATATCAAAATTCAAAATTTCGACCCGAAAAAAAAAACGACAGTGTTACCCCTTTCGTTTTTTTTCGTTTTTGGGCGAAAAATTAAGTTTCTCCAATCTTCTCAAAACTCTGGATTATGATAGAGGGCCACGAGACTTTGACCTGAGTGCAAAAATGGAGGCTCTAGACCCTTCCAGAACTGAGATATCAAAATTCAAAATTTCGACCCGAAAAAAAAAACGACAGTGTTACCCCTTTCGTTTTTTTTTTCGTTTTTGGGCGAAAAATTAAGTTTCTCCAATCTTCTCAAAACTCTGGATTATGATAGAGGGCCACGAGACTTTGACCTGAGTGCAAAAATGGAGGCTCTAGACCCTTCCAGAGCTGAGATATCAAAATTCAAAATTTCGACCCGAAAAAAAACGACAGTGTTACCCCTTTCGTTTTTTTTCGTTTTTGGGCGAAAAATTAAGTTTCTCCAATCTTCTCAAAACTCTGGATTATGATAGAGGGCCACGAGACTTTGACCGTAGTGCAAAAATGGAGGCTCTAGACCCTTCCAGAGCTGAGATATCAAAATTCAAAATTTCAACCCGAAAAAAAACGACAGTGTTACCCCTTTCGTTTT
>NC_142776.1:747500-837500 GCF_988280905.1 Pimephales promelas | reverse complement strand
TGTCTGTCCTTCTGTCGGTCTGTCTACCCTTCTGTATATCTGTCTGTCCTTCTGTCTATCTGTCTGTCCTTCTGTCTGTCTGTCTATATATTTTGGTACTGTATCTTTAAAATTGTTCATTCGTGTTTATTCACTTGATGATCGGTCACGACTCGAGCTGGGCGCCACAGCGATCTCACGACACATGTAGGCCTACAAGCGCCAAAACGGTATTTGTTATTTCAATTTCGTGATAAAATCGACATATTATGAGAGCAGAGAATTTTTTTTCATATCTATACCTGCTCTGTCTGCCGGTGTCAGTTTCCTCTCTTATTCGCGATTCTCCTGGTTGTGGATGTGGCGTGAGAGAGAGAGAGAGAGCGCGGGACCGTTGCAGCCCTCAGTTCTACAAACGGTACTTTTATTTATTTAATTTAGTGGAGAAATATATAGAATACTACGGAGGCGTGTTGCATTCACTTGAAGAAAAAAAATCTACTCTGATTTTCTGAATTACTGTAACCAGTTAATTTTTCATGGGGAAAAAATTGCTCTGTTTTTCTGTATTAATTAGTTAATTTTTCATGAGAAAAAAGTTTTTGCTCTGTTTTTCTGAATTAACAAGTTAATTTTTCATGGAATTTTTTTTTGCTGTGTTTTCTGAATTAATGAGTTAATTTTTCATGAGAAAAAAAATATTTTGCTCTGTTTTTATGAATTAATGAGTTAATTTTTCATGAGAAAAAAAATATATTGCTCTGTTTTTCTGAATTAATGAGTTAATTTTTCATGAGAAAAAAATATATATTGCTCTGTTTTTCTGAATTAATGAGTTAATTTTTCATGAGAAAAAAAGTTTTTGCTCTGTTTTTCTGAATTAACGAGTTAATTTTTGATGGAACATTTTTTTGCTGTGTTTTCTGAATTAATGAGTTAATTTTTCATGAGAAAAAAATATATATTGCTCTGTTTTTCTGAATTAACGAGTTAATTTTTCATGGATTTTTTTGCTCTGTTTTTCTGAATTAACGAGTTAATTTTTCATGGATTTTTTTTTTGCTCTGTTTTTCTGAATTAACTCGTTAATTCAGAAAAATAGAGCAAAAACTTTTTTTCTCACAAAAAATTAACTCATTAATTCAGAAAAACCGAGCCAAAAAATTTTTCTCATGAAAAATTAACCACTTATTTCATATGTGTGTTTATTTAAAAGCCTTTATTGCTTTGAAATTGCAAGGAAATTACACCATGATAAATTTCTGTGTCAAATACATACAAGTGTTTTGCAAATCACTGTGTGTGTGTAATGTTGTGCAAAAAGTGTGAAGCTGACAATGTGCTTACAGTTGTGCAAATCTAGGCCGGTGTTTTGCTCCTCGAGTGTAAGGTTTTGCTAATTGCGAGAAAAGTTCTAATTTTAGTGTGTAAGCAATCGGAAAAAACTGTAATTAACAGGTTCATCACAATCTTTCTGCTTCATTAATGTGTTTTCAGGGGACTGTGTGTTTATCACCAGCAGAGGGCCTCATCAGATCTCTCATCGTGTGTGTGTGTGTGTGTGTGTGTGTGTGTGTGTGTGTTGTTGTGTTGTGCTCCTCCTGCGGAAACTCTTGACTTCTGGTGTGAAACGGGTGTTTGCAGGGCAGGGCCGCTGATAGAGGAACTCATGAACATGAAGAACGCCTCACAGCTGTGATCAAACGGGAGTTCAGCGTTATAACACACAATGACCGACACAGGTAAGAGACCGTTTAACCCCAAATAACTCTCCCTCCATCTTCAGTCTAATTCACATTCAAGGTTTTAGTGGTAAAATCTGTATTTGCATTGCAGGCTGCTATTAATAATGTGATTATCAGTGGTGGTGGTTTATTTATCTGCACAACACCAGCAACTAGAGGTTAGGCTATAGATGGTGAAAGTAGATTTAACTACATATATATTTTTTTTAAATGTTTCTTGGTTATTGAAATTACGGAAACGTTACTTGAATGTTCTCTGAAAACGTTTAAAAACGTTAGATGAACTAAAAAAAAATTATTAAAAACCTGATAACTTTGAATTAACGCTTTAGTAATATTACAGGAAGACCTTTGTTCATAATCGTGAGAGAACCGATAGATTGAAATGGAAATCTGTATTATCAGCTGAATTAATTAAAATGAATGATCTTTATTTTATTCATTTCATATGTGCTGGTTTGATTTCGTTCAGATCAGGTCTCAGTTTGTGTCTGGATCTCTTGTGTCGTCTGTCTGCTGTTTAGATAGTCATGTCTGAAGTGAAACACACACACACACACACACACACACACACACACACACACACACACACACGCGCGCGCTCAGAGGCCCCTCACGCAGGAACCAACGGCCCCTGTGACACCAGGTTTCCTGTTTCATAAAGCAGAACCCGACGAGTGTGAGAAGCAACTGTAATCTGGGCATTAATGCCTGTCGGTGTGTATTGTGGACACACACTGCTGTGTTTCGGGACTGTAACCAGTGTTTTACATGTCAGATCTCTCTGGATCTGCAGCCACACACACTCGCTCATCTGACGGTGTGTGTGTGTGTGTTTCCTCAGATTTGACGGTGGAGGAGCAGATGGAGATCGAGCGGCTGAAGATGCACAAGCAGGTTCTGCTGGAGGACATCGAGGTGAGGAACACACACACACACACACACAGAACAGTGTGTGTTATATATATTGTTTATACCGTGTTGTCTTGAATGTTGTTGTCATGTGTGGATGCACCTTAAGGTTTGCTTATTAGTTTCATTGTGTAATATATGCAATGACAATAAAAGAAAATCAAATTGAAAACGTTATTTTTTGAACGTTCTTTGAATGTAACAAACGTCCACTTTTAAAAAATGTATTATCTTGGTTATTCGAACATTATGGGAACGTTACTTTGGATTGTTCTCTGAATGTTCTGAAACAAAAGTAACATTTAAGAAATGTTAGACGAACTGAAACGTTTTAGAACCTTTGAACGAATGTTATTTTTAGTTACCCGTCTTTGTATATATGTGTCCCTCAAATGTTCTGTTGTTTTGTCATTGCGGTTTCTTTTTCCCGTTCTTCTGTGGAAAAAAAGGAGAAATGGTCCAAAATAACCCAAACGCATCTTTCACATGTAATATTGGACTCGTGGTCGTGTTTGTGTGTGTGATTCTTAATGATATGCAGAACATGTTGATAACTTCACCGTTATGTTATGGAAACGTTAACGTTCCCTGAATGTTACAAGCATTTGGTTATTCTGAATTTGCATGAATTTGCATTCGGCTTCAGCATTACCTGTCAAATGATAATATGTCTGTGTAATACAATGTTCTGGTGTTTTGTCATGTTGATTTCTTTTTCCCGTTGTAACAAAAATACAAAAAAATGTCTTTAAAAAAAAAAAGCAGAAATGGACCAAAATAGCCTAAAAGACTCGACTTGTGTGTGTGTGTGTGTGATTCTTCCATCACATTCACAAGTGTATCATAGCCAGACACTGTAAAGGAAATCAAATATGTCTTTATTATGAAAGCAGCGTTTCTGACACAGGGTTTTCATTTTTCTGACAGAAACTGAAGAACCAGATTGAAAACGTGATGGCAGATATTCAGGATTTCAAGTCGGCAGAAGACAAGTGAGTGAACACATGAGTGATGATCTGAGAAAAGAGCTGTATTTATGCACTATTATTGCATTTATTCATTTCTGAATGTGCAGGTTTTTATATTTTATATATAACATTTTCCTTAATTTTTTTATTACATTATTGGCATTTATTACATTTTTTATTATTTTATAGTTTTTTAAAAATATTTATTTCAGATTTATTTATTATTTATTAATTATATTTATTAATTATTTTTATTAATTTAAAAAAATCAGTTGGTTGTCAAGGTAACCTTTAAAATTTTTGTTTAGTTAATTTTTTTCATGTGATATTAATATTGTAAATATTTTAAAAATAGTTGTAGTCTTAGTTTTGATTAAACGAATGATTGAACTGTGTGCAGTAAGATGCTGGAGAGGGAGAAGCGCTTCTGTAGTGGCAAGAAGAAGTTCAACATGGATCCTAAAAAGGTGAGATCTGGAGGAGTCAGTGATGATGATGATGATGAAGAAGATGTTTGTTTCCAGCGTGAGATGATGAGGGCAGTGGAACATCAGTCAGTCCAGAGATTAGCCACACACACACACACACTGTATGAGAGGGTGAACATGATTTCACCAAGTATGTTCCTGGATCAACTTTCCAAGACATCCGACATTCAAATTTAAACTGCATTTGTGCTACATGTGTGTGTGTGTGTGTGTGTGTACATGTTTTTCTATCCCGGTGTGGACTGCACACAGATTCATGGACACTGTGGACCTCAATTCAGAAAACAATTTTTTTTTTTTATATAAAATTGCAGGAAGTTTTATGTGACGGGTAGGGTGTGTGTGTGTGTGTGTGTGTGTGTGTGTGTGGTAGGTTTAGGGGTCGGGTTCGTGAGTGTGTGATGGGTAGGGTTAGTGTAAGGGGTATAAAATCCATTACGTCTATGGAGAGTCACAACAAATATAGCGAACCAGACGTGTGTGTGTGTGTGTGATTAACAGACTGGAGGTTGTGTAGGATGAAGTCCTCGGGTCAACACCTGAAATACTTTTGGTTTTCTCGTTCTGAGTCTTTGTGGTTTTGCTGCTGCATGTTAGCGAGGCCGACGAGCATGGAAAGAAATGACAGAGACACACGAATGTTTGATGTTTAATAAACACCACAAACACTGTCACAAGTCTATAACTGCACTGTAGACAACACACACACACACACACGTACACTTGCGTTCAAAAGGTTGGGGTCGTGAGACGTTTTAATGTTTCTGAGAGAGTCTCTTCTGCTCACCAATTTGATCATAAATACAGTAAAACAGTGTAATATTACTCCAGTGTAAATCGTCTGTTTTCTATGTGAATATATAGTTGACGTGTCATTTATTCCTGAGTTTATCATCATTACTCCAGTCTTCAGTGTCACATGATCTTTATGAGGAATATGAGGATCTGATGCTTCGTCTCTTAACTTAACTGGTCGGGAAGTTAGCGTCTAGCGTCTTTTCCAACGTTTTCAAAAAGCCTCTGATTGGTTAAATCACCTTGAGATGTTGTTGAAGCGCTTAATTGTCTCTCAGATGCAGTTCAGATCGGGTGCCTCGGCCCCGGCAATAAATGTCCTCACAGCCATAAGGAAGGAATCGTGTCTATAGATCTGGTCCTTAAAAAGTCTTAAAACGTCTTAAATAAAATTTTCGCTTTTTAAGGCCTGAAAATGTCTTAAAAGGAGGTCTTAAATTTCACGGACGGACCTTAAATGTCTTGTCTGATTGGTCATCCGTTTCTTTGTTTTATTTACAGACTGCGTTTACGAGCATTCATGCTTGGTTGCCAGATTTAAATAATTAAATCCCCAGTCAGAGCTTTTCTGTTAAAAGAACACGTTTTCTACCCGGTGTTGTCAACAGTATCTGGCAACCATGCTCGCGCGCGCGCTGAACTGGACAAAAATCGATTAAAAGTGGCAGATATTGTCCCTAAATGGAAAAGTTGTGCCTGCAGTCTGAGTGCAAGAGGGGGTACGGTTTTCTAAACAATTGGAGAACCACTGAACTGAGGAACAGGGATATGTAGAATTGCACAAATGATACTGCTAAAGAGTGCATTGTCAATACAGCTTGTTATCTTGATTCAAATGTCTCCATAAGCTTAATTGAATAGGCCTAAAGCGAAAAATTATAATGTCATTTTTTTGTCTAAAGACTACATAAAAAATAGCTACCAAAATTAATATCGGTAACTGAAGTTTGACTAAAAGTAATGACTAAAAGTTGACAAAAAATGCAATGACTTTTCGTCGACTAAAACTATGAAAGATAATATTACCAAAATGTGACTAAGACCAATAAGCATTTTTATCTGAAGACTAAGACTAAAACAAAAAGAGCTGCCAAAATTAACACTGTCGTGTCTTGCTGAACATTTTCCTTTTTTTTTGTGTCGTGGTAAAGTCTTAAATTTGCCTTTTAGAGTACTTAAAAAGGTCTTAAAAGTCATTAAATTTGCTGTTAAAAATGTGCAGATACCCTGTAGATGTGAGGAGCTCAATGCGTACACTTTTGAATATTACACAGTCCATCCCAGTGCTATAAAAGGCAGGTTTGTGAAGTGTCCGTGGCTGTTTACATGACACCGTTTTCAACTAAAAACGTAAAACCTTTTGACCGTTCATGTACACGACAACAGCGTTTTGGCCGCCTGAAACTGAAACTTTTGAAAACGGGTTTTTAAAGTTCAAGTTTTTGAAAACGATCTCTCTGTAAACAACAAAAACGCAAATCTGCAAATCACATGTTCGGTCTATATTGTTTCATCGCCATCTACTGGTCTGGCAGCAGAATACAGCGCTTTGGTCGTTTCCACGAATCCGTGTGAATAAGTGATCTTTTTGACGATGGTGTCGTCTAAACGTCTCCGCTTTAAAGGGATAGTTCACTTTGAAATGTTTTATCTTACCTCAAGGGCATCCAAGATGTAGGTGTCTTTGTTTCCACAGTATTTTCAATTTTGACATTTTTTAGTCAAACCGTTGTTGTCTATCAGTCACACACTGGAGGCTAAGGGGGTCCACCAAAGAGCAGCACAGAGAAGTCCAAATTAAACATGATTTAATGACTCGTAAATGTAAGTACACACTGATGGCCTAAGACACGAAACGAGCGGTTTGTGTGAGAAAACCAACAGTATTTATATAGTTTTTGCAACAGAGCCCCCAAAAGGGAAGGGCTTAGTTCAGTCGTTAAGATTAGACTCCTTGAACACAACTCTGTTTTTGCCTTTATGCTGAACCATGTGGTGGAGAATAAACCATGATCCTTCCTCTGTGGTATCAGAGTCTATTTCTGTTTCTCAAGTCTTTGTGGGCATGAAGCTAAAGCATGCCAACATTAGACAGCAGTGGTGTGGCGTAGTGCTTCACTCCATCTTCCATCAATCTGGTGGTTTCCATTTGATTTCTGATCTTGTCTGGATCGAATGACCAGTCTTTCACTTTTGTGGGGAATGCTTATCCTGGCAAGCCAGACCTACATCCATGGGCCAGTTGTTCTGATCGGATTTTGGTTATCGGATTGGAAATGGGTTGTTCAAAAGGGAAACAAGGAATCAGGGAATCCAATCCTAGTTTTAATCTGGATCAAACCTTCAGTTTGGGTTGTTCAAAACTTGTCAGTGGGATTTGGATAACTTTGATCCAAAAAAACAGGATTATCCTGATCCCAACAGAAAATGTAGTAAAACTTTAATATTTGTCAAATAATACATTTGTATCATTTAGTGTATACTTTTATTTATATTTTGCACTTGACTTGTGTAACCGTTGTAACAGTGATAAAGTAGACATAGGCTAACAATTAAGCTATTCAGTATAGTAAAGTAAAAAAAAAAAAAATATCTTGTCCCCATTTGTGTTTTTATCTCAAAATAAAAAAAACACTTACAGTGATTTACATAGCTGGTAGCCCACATTGTGATATGTTGTCCCATTTAGAGCACTGGTAATCTTGAAAACGGTGTATCTGGTCAGGGTGATCCAGTCCAATGTTGCTTTAAAAAACCGGCATAAAAGTATGACGGATTACCTGATCCTGGATAGGAAAAAATGGGATTTCCAAATCCGGATCATTTTGATCCAGATTAAATGTTTTGAACAACTGGCCCAAGATGTTAGGTCTGGGAACTCACAATTGGCATACCTCAATCCGAGGGGCGGGACAAACAGTTGTCTTTCACAATCCCTCTGCACGCGATAGGATAGCGCTACAACCAACCAGCGGAGCTAGTTGACATATTAAACATTTGCCAGATCTGGTCGTCAAAACTTCAAACACATCTTCCTTTTTTAAGAATGATTTAAGTGACTTCAGTCCTTCAGAGTCGTGGCCAAAAGCCGAGTTGAAAGACCGCTGTTCGTCAGCAGCATCTTCTTTGTTTTTAAGTAGCAGAGAAATCACCGATGGAAATCACGTGGAACCGTCACAACTCTGCTGTCGTTATGTTAAGCCCGCCCACCAACTCTATACACAATGTGATTGGCCTGACCTGAGTTTGGTTTTCCAGCGGAGAGTTGTTAAAAAGTTGCCGAATGGTTCCACTGACGAGACCAAACTCGTTGTGAACTGAGATATCATCATCGCAGCACGTCCAGTTTGAAACACCACTGGATGATGGCCAAGCACACACACACACACACACACACACACACACACACACACACACACGAATGCGAATTCTCCGCCCCTCGTCAGTATGTCTTTCACTCTTTTATTGATGTACAGTGTTTCATTGTGTGAGAGATTATAGAGAGTCCCGCCCGTTCCGGTCGACCACCATGGGACCTTATTTCGGAAAAAATATTGAATGGTAGTCAATGGCGAGAGACGACAAATATTTTGATCTGGTTTGAATTGTGCCCTGAATTACACATATGATGTTTGTCAATTTAAAAGATACATTTTAAAGTAGCCTAAAGAACGTCGCAGTTTGATGTAAAACCGTTGAGGTGTAAGACTGTGAAAATACGTAATTACAAAGACTACAAACCCCAAAGGCGCACATTTTCTCCCAATGAATGAAGTTAACTTTACTGAGGCTAATGTCTGTCGTTGTTTCTACAGTCTTACGTTATAATCGTAACGTTACGCCGTCATACCAGACTGCACACACACGAGCAGCGGATCTCACTCGTTGTTTCGCTTCCTGGGAAATGTAGTTCATAGAGCGATTTTCACATAAAACTAAATGTTACTCTTCTGTTTTATGACAAACTGCGACGTTTTTGACTTTCAGAATTATCTTTTAAATTGACAAACATCATATGTGTAATTGAGGGCAGATAAAAGATAAGTTGTCTCTCGCCATTGACTACCATTCATATTTTTTCCGAAATAAGGTCCCATGAGCCGGAAGCGGAGGGGCGGGGCTTAGGCTCTCTATTTGCTCCAAGTGAGAATGTTAGTGTGAAATTGAACACAGTAGTTTTCAATAAAAAGAATTTGCACAAAGCAAGCCGATCCACTTTTCCATGTTGATAAGAGCATTAAAATCAGAAAAAATAATGCGACAAAAAGAAATCAAGTCACATTTAAAATAGATAAAAATGTGCGAGTTAACTGCGACATTAATCGCGATTAGATATCGTTTGACGGCACTAATTAAAATAAACCTAAAATAAACAAGTGTTTTTTAACTGTGATTAATGTAGTCCATTTTTTAAATCGATCGACAGCACTAAATAATATAACACGCATCATATTTCTAATGCGGAATTCTCATATTCTGTATATTATATAAGCAAAAGTCAACCAGTGTATCAGTTTCTGTGATTTTGGTTTGAAGGGTTTAGTCTTTTCTTTAGTCATTCTGCAGAAAAGGGAAGTGTTGGTCTGAAGGAAAGCAGATGTTGAGCTGTGGAGGAAGTTGTGTGGATAAACTCACAGAAAGCTTCAGTGTTTTATCTGAGTGAACGGCTCAAACCGCTCTGTGTTTCAGGGAATCAAGTATCTGGTGGACAACGAGCTTCTGGAGTGGAAACCAGAGCGAGTGGCAGAGTTCCTGTATAAAGAGGAAGGACTGAATAAGACGGCCATCGGAGACTTCCTGGGAGAGAGGTGACTTATGAACCAAACACACACATCAGATCTGTGCATGAGAGTGTGTGTGTGTCCTGATGAATGCATCTCGATCTGATGTTTAGGGAGGAGATGCACCTGCAGATTCTCAAGGCGTTTGTGGATCTGCACGAGTTTTCGGATCTCAACCTGGTCCAGGCGTTACGGTGAGAACTCGAGCGCTCTACCCTTCACACACACACACACACACACACACGTCTTATCGCTCCTCTCTCCTGCTCCTCAGGCAGTTCCTGTGGAGTTTCCGTCTGCCGGGAGAAGCGCAGAAGATCGACCGCATGATGGAGGCGTTCGCCACTCGTTACTGTAACTGCAACGTCAACGTCTTCCAGTCCACAGGTGAAGCCTTGCATAATACATAATATATATTACACCCAATAATATTTGAGTATTTGAAAACAGAAACTCATGGAAGCTTGTTTCTGCCATGGAATAAACAATATTGCGTAATATTGGAATTTTGAGGTTTTTTACGTCTCGTAATTCAGTCTTTTATTTCTGGAATTAAAAAATTACAAAAATAATAATGACTTTAGGTCTCCTCGTGGTGTAAATCCAGCGTTTAATGTTGTTTATGTGTGTGTGTGGTGTGTTTAATACGCTGTAACACACACCGTGTGTAAGTTGATAAGAGTATTTCCTCCTTAAAACTGCAGTGAACCAAAGACAGTCTCAAAAACACGCTTTGGTGTTTCTGACGTCACAAACCACCTTGTAACCAATCAGATCAACGTGTGATCGACAACCAGTGGATCTCTGAGTGGAGGCGGGGCTCATTTGCATATTCATAGAACCACGCATACTAAATGAGGCAAGGGTGTCGAGTTACATGAACATGAAGACATTTTTTTTTTCAAGGAAAAAACATTTAAATATGTAATTTTGGTGATACAAGATACGTTTTAAGGGATACGATGATTGTTTACAATCTCACAATTCAGACCAATTTCTTCTCATGCAATTCTGACTTTTTTTTTTAACAAAATAACAGAAAAAAGTTTCAATTACCTTTTACATGTTTTATTTTATTCCATGGCGAAATAAGAGACCATTTGTTATGCATTCACAAATCTGTTAATTGGCCAAGCTGATGATCTCAAAACGCTTTGTTTATTATCAGTCTCTGGTAAAGTTGTGTTGTTTGTGATCCTCAGACACGTGTTACATCCTTTCGTTTGCCATCATCATGTTGAACACGAGTCTTCACAACCCCAGCGTGAAGGACAAGACCCCGCTGGAGAGATTCATTAGCATGAACCGCGGGATCAACAACGGAGAGGATCTTCCCGACGACCTCCTGACGGTGAGCAGCCAATCACAATCCTTCCTCACTGGTCACATGACCAAAATACTACACTGGAGTCACTGAGCACAAATAACAGCGTGGTGTTAAAGGGATATTTCACCCAAAAATGAAAATTAGCCCATGATTTACTTTCCCTCAAATCATCCTTGGTGTATATGACATTCTTCTTTCAGACGAATACAATCGGAGTTATATTAAAAAATGTCCTGACTCTTCCAAGCTTTATAATGGGAGTAAATGGCAGGATTTTTTGAAGTCCATAAAAGTGCATCCATCCATCCATCATAAAAGTGCATCTGTCCATCATAAAAGTGCATTCATCCATCATAAAAGTGCTTCTATGCGTCATAAAAGTGCATCTATCATCATAAAAGTGCATCTATCCATCATAAAAGTGCATCTGTCCATCATAAAAGTGCGTCTATTCATCATAAAAGTGCATCTATTCATCATAAAAGTGCATCTATCCATCATAAAAGTGCATCCGTCCATCATAAAAGTGCATCTGTCCATCATAAAAGTGCATCCGTCCATCATAAAAGTGCATCTGTTCATCATAAAAGTACATCTGTCCATCATAAAAGTGCATCTGTCCATCATAAAAGTGCATCTGTCCATCATAAAAGTGCATCTGTCCATCATAAAAGTGCATCTGTCCATCATAAAAGTACATCTGTCCATCATAAAAGTGCGTCTGTCCATCATAAAAGTGCGTCTGTCCATCATAAAAGTGCATCTATACATCATAATAGTGCATCTGTCCATCATAAAAGTGCATCTATCCATCATAAAAGTGCATCTGTCCATCATAAAAGTGCGTCTGTCCATCATAAAAGTGCATCTATCCATCATAAAAGTGCATCTATCATCATAAAAGTGCATCTGTCCATCATAAAAGTGCATCTGTCCATCATAAAAGTGCATCCGTCCATCATAAAAGTGCATCTGTTCATCATAAAAGTACATCTGTCCATCATAAAAGTGCATCTGTCCATCATAAAAGTGCATCTGTCCATCATAAAAGTACATCTGTCCATCATAAAAGTGCGTCTGTCCATCATAAAAGTGCGTCTGTCCATCATAAAAGTGCATCTATACATCATAATAGTGCATCTGTCCATCATAAAAGTGCATCTGTCCATCATAAAAGTACATCTGTCCATCATAAAAGTGCATCTGTCCATCATAAAAGTGCATCTGTCCATCATAAAAGTACATCTGTCCATCATAAAAGTGCGTCTGTCCATCATAAAAGTGCGTCTGTCCATCATAAAAGTGCATCTATACATCATAATAGTGCATCTGTCCATCATAAAAGTGCGTCTGTCCATCATAAAAGTACATCTATCCATCATAAAAGTGCATCTGTCCATCATAAAAGTTCATCTGTCCATCATAAAAGTGCATCTATCCATCATAAAAGTGCATCTGTCCATCATAAAAGTGCGTCTGTCCATCATAAAAGTGCATCTGTCCATCATAAAAGTGCATCTGTCCATCATAAAAGTGCATCTGTCCATCATAAAAGTGCATCTATCCATGATAAAAGTGCATCTGTTATGTTTCTTATGGGCTGAATTTTCATTTTTGGGTGAATTATCCCTTAATTATTGGACAGTAATGAGCAGCACTAACAGGAAGACTGAAGTGTGTGTTTCTTTTCATCACCACAGAATCTGTTCAACAGCATACGGAACGAACCCTTTAAAATCCCAGAGGATGATGGGAATGATCTCACACACACCTTCTTCAACCCCGACCGCGAGGGCTGGCTGCTCAAACTGGGTAAAGATTATGAAGTTATTATAAAGATTGACTGATTATGATTCACTACTGCAGACACATTTAGTCTAGTTTACGTTGTCTTTCATCGATTGGGTGTGTTAGTCAAATAGATTCTGCAAAAATCGAACAAAAATATAAAAATTAATGTAAGAATGTTCATGTTAAGTTATGAAAACCTAATTTCTGACAAACAGTCTAAATTAAAAAAACAAACAAACCCTAAACTTTTTTTTCTTGGTTATTCAAATGTTAATGGAACGTTTCATTGTATCATTCAAACATTATGGAATGTTACTTTTGAATGTTCTCTGAACGTTGTTACATTTAAAAAACGTTAGACGAACGTCCAACTGAAACATTCCGTGAACAATATATCAATGTTTTGGGAACATTATCAAAGATCGAACGTTTTATTAGCATTAAGATGGTTTGATTGATCTGAACTAAATGTTGAAATGAACACTAACTCCAGTTAATAAGTATTTTTCATGGTTAGCTCATGTGATCTGGTGTTCAGTGTTGCTGATGTGTAATCCGTCCGCAGGCGGGCGTGTGAAGACGTGGAAGAGGCGATGGTTCATCCTCACTGATAACTGCCTGTATTATTTTGAATACACCACAGTAAGAACCCTCTGAACGCATGAGTGTGTGTGTGTAAAGTGTGTGTGTCCGAGCTGATTGTGGTGTTTGTGTATCAGGACAAGGAGCCGCGCGGGATCATTCCTCTGGAGAATCTCTGTGTGAAGGAAGTGCTCTTTCCCCGGAAGCCGGTGAGACCCGCATGCGTTACACACTGAAGCCTAGCCTAGCGACGGCACGCGCGGATAATTCAATATAGAGCGATTCATCTGGTCCAATCCTGCATATGATTTATGGAGAACGATAATAACACTCAATAACATCAAACTCAGTTGCTGTCAGTAGAGTAAGGCATGCGCGTGTGTTGTGAGTGATGCTAACCTGTGACCTTTGACCTGTGCCAGTATTGTTTAGAGCTGTATAACCCCAACAGTCGAGGTCAGAAGATCAAGGCGTGTAAAACGGAGACGGACGGGCGAGTGGTGGAGGGAAAACACCAGTCCTACAGCATCTGTGCTTCTACAGCGGAGGAGAGAGACCAGTGGATCGAGTCCATCAGGTGTGTGTGTTTCTCCATATAATGGACTTCAATGGGGACCAAACGGTTCAAGGTCCAAATGAGAGTCTCAGTGCAAACTGTTCAAAGGACTTTAAACGATTCCAGACGATGAATAAGGGTCTTATCAAGCGAAACGAGCGCTCATTTAATAAATAAATAACAAAGTTTAAGTTTTATAAGCTCAAATGCTCGCCTTGCTGTTCTGTGATGCGCGTTCGTGACTCTCCTGTGAACGAATCTTTTTTCGAGTCATTTGGTTCATTTCGTTCGTTGATGAGTGAACAACTCCTTTAACTCCATATTGGATTGAGTACATCAGGTATGAATACGAGGGTGTGTGTGTGTGTGTGTACGGCGTCATAAACTGTCTGAACGCACGACACAAATCTGACCTATAACGTGTGTGTGTGTGTGTGTGTGTGTGTGTGTGTGTTCCACAGGGCCAGCATTACAAAAGATCCGTTCTATGACCTCGTGTCCATCAGGAAGAAGAAAGTCATCAACAAAGTTCCAGAGAAATGATCAGGACTGAACACAACACACACACACACACACACACCAGATCAGTGTTATGCACACGCAGGGACACATCTTCCTCTCCGGAAACCCCTCAAACACTCACTCCAGTCAGTATTGAAGAGCTTCACAGTGAGTGCGGAGAAGCTCAGGTCATTGCCTGACACACACACTCCGTTCATACGGAGATCTTTTCTGAGAGTGAGATTACAGAGACTCTTCGATGTTTCCGTCCACAGTTGCAAATTTAACTTGTGAAGAAGATTGGAATATCTTCTTCATATAAAGGGATAATTCATATAATATATGAGTGTGTGTCTTGATGACGCAGCAGATTTGATGGATTGTTTCCTACACACACACACACACACACTCAGAACAAACACATTTACTCTGATTGTTTTGTAGAAAATGTTTTTCATGTAAAATATATTTTGTATATATTATATATCCTATAAATGATTATAGGTGACGCATTGTACAGTTGATTATTTAATAAAGTTATTTGTGATCAGATGAGTTGATATATTGTCTTTGGGCCTTTCTAGTTTGAGCAGAAACACACATTTGAGCTTTCGGGAAACCTGACGTTGGTTTTCTTAAAAGAAGGAGCTCAGGGTTATTCTATTCAAACACACACTTTCTCTCACACACACAAACACACTCTTGCACACATCCTCACACACTCGATCAGATTCTGGACTGATGAAAGTCTGAAACGTGATCTCATAGATTTAGAGGAAGTGTGTGTAGAGAACAGTGTGTGTTTCAGAAGAAGAGAAATGCGAATCAAACGGGAAGAGAATCTTCCAGCTTCCGGTGGACAGGACGAGCCCGCGCGCGCGAAATCACCTCATCGCTTTCACTTCTCCAGGAACACGAGCGGGATGTGTCTTACACATTTACTTCATCTTTTTTTATCATATGAAGCTTTACTTGAAAAATATGTTTAATTATATAAATTAGATAAACCTTTTTATTTTTCATTTTTCAGGGTGCTAAGCCCTACTGTTTTATTTTTTGTAAGGAACTTAAGTCAGGACACTCTCAGTACTCTACATCCTGCAGCATGGTGGTTTCATGCAGGTCCGGTGGCAGATTCATGCTCATCTGAGGTGCTTATGATCCCAATCATCTCTAACCAGCAACACATGAGGAGTTTCTCCATCATCATCATCATCATCATCATCATCATCTGAGGCCTGAAACGCGTTCTGTAACGGACGGTAAGCTGAAGCTATCAACGACAACTGGACATTATTTAATGGTTGCATGCCATAGCTAATTATATATGCATCGTATATATGTGTTCACTTCCTGTTTAGAGCTGTTACAGTAAATTCAGCAAACTTCTTGTGGTCACATAAAACTGGCCATGACACACACACACACAGATCCGGCCAAAAATGTCACACTGAATAAAAGCGGAAGTGCATTTCTGGTTGTGGCAAATGACGCACGTCATGTGCTCTTGTGAAGTTTGTGAGATCGTAGTGTGTGTGTGTGTGTGTTTGTGCCAATCCTTGATATCCTGAGTCTGAAATGCTGCCCTAAATGCCCAGATCTGCCAGCAGAGGGCGCCCGAGCCCGTGTGTAAATCCTTGTGCCTTGTCCACACACACACACACACACACACACACTGCTGTCTTTGCTCTTACACTGGTCTACTTACATAACATAATTTCCCCTTTTTGACCCAAGTGTTCAAGTAGGCGTTAAGACTGCAAGTGTGTGTAAAACTTTTGCTTAGGCTACTCGATGGGGCACAAAATCACCTTTCTTTCCCATTTCTGACATTCAGTTTGGAGTTCAGGAGTTCAACTGCCATGTGATTGGTTGATTAGATAATTGCATTAATGAGAAATTGAACAGGTGTTCCTAATAATCCTTTAGGTGAGTGTATATTGTGGACAGTAAGGTGTTGTGGATAGCTCACCCAAAATAAAAATGACTGTGTGTGAAAAAATTCAAGTTTACAGAGTTTTAGTGTCAGTACTACAATATAATGTTGAATATAATGTACAATAATGCAATGGGGGAATATTTGTGAGGGAATATGACAAATGTCACAATATTTTAAATATATCTAGTCAGAGTAAAGCATATTCACCTAAAATTAGAGCCAGGCCGATATATCGGCCGGACGATATTAGGCATTTTCCATAATATCGATATCGGCAGTTATAATGGCCGATAAATGAATATTTAAAAAATAAAATAAAAACGGACGAAACACGCTTCAATCATCTCTCCTTGGCCTGTTATATTGAAAAAAATGTATGTTTTACAATTTGCAGTATGATGTCATCTATTGCTAAATTATGGCTCATCATAGACTAAAGCTAGCTAACGCCACTATCATCAGTGGAAGACCGCTAACGTTAACATTAATGAGCTTGGAAACCACAATGCACTTTTTCTGCCTAAATAAAGTAATGATTACTGTATTTATAACTCGCATATCTCTAGTTACAGTCCCTGCATTGTAAAATATAAGTTATACTTGCGAGGAGCGAACATTTAGACATAGAGAAAAAGTATCAAACGTATCTTGTGCAGGAAAGTTAGCTTTTCTTTTACACGTGTGTGAAATCCAACAATATTTAATAAAAAAAAAATACATCGGATTTTAAAACCCCAAAATATTTGTATCGGTATCAGCCTTCAAAATCCTTTATCGGTCGGGCTCTATCTAAAATAATTCTGTATTTTCAGCTTCAGAATCATGAATATTTTTATTCTGGTGTCTCTTTTGTCCTTCATTGGGTTTCAGCACCAAGTCCAATACTATCCATTTACACCCACAATAATACCAAATATATCATTTTAATCAGCAGTACATCTTTTGTTAACCTTTTATCATATGTCTTGAAGCATCACAGTAATATCGTATCTTGGTATCGAATCGTGACACGAGGGTATCGTTACACCTGTAAACACTGATCATATCAACCACACACACACACACACAAGTCTAAAGTGAGGTCAGTCTGTAAACACGGCACAGATGCACATGCTCATTTAAAGGATAATCCTCATTTCGCTTTTTTAAAAAAGCTCATCAGTCCTCTCTTCTTCTTTTTCCCAGTGTCCTCCGAGCTCGGATCCGCGGGGAGTGTGTGTTTGGTGTCCTCCGAGCTCGGATCCGCGGGGAGTGTGTGTTTGGACTCGTCGTCTGGTGTGTTTTCCTCAATCACAGCTTCACTGGCCTCCTTCTTCTCTCTCCTCCACCACGACCCCTTCGACTTCGACTTCGACAGCGTTTTGGTTTTCTTGCTCGGCTTCTTCTTCCCGGTCTCGGAGGGAAGCGGCGTGAGGTTCTCCAGCTCTTCCGTGGGATTCTCGGGATCGGGCGCCTCCATGGTGTTCAGGAAGTCCTGCATCTGCGGCGCGGGTCCCGGCAGCTGTCCCAGCGAGAACAGGTACTTGGGGTTGTGGTATTTGTGCGCCGGCACTTTGACGTCTCCGAGGTTCACCTGGAATCGGGAAGTGGCGGCTACGGGGCGTTTGGGAACGGCGGCGCGGGACAAGGTGTTGGTCCGAGGCTTGTCGAGGTGGAACTCCTTAAAGAGGTCCAGTTTGTCCGATATGGCGTAAAGTTCTCGGAAATCGTTATCGTAGAAATCCAGCACCTGTCCGGACATCACCGTGATCATGTTCCTGTCCATGCGGGAAGACGTCCAGGAGAAACTGCAGGATTAACACACAGCAATCAGTATCAGAGAGCACACACACACACATCATTAGGAGAGTATACACACACGCTCACCTGTACGTCCCGAACATGACTTTATCGCCGTCGATGAGCATGTACTTGCTGTGGACGTTTCCCGGGATTCGGCCCATCGACAGGTTCAGGCCGACGGCCTTTACGCTCCGAGTGCGCACGTTCTGAGGAAACACCAGACGTTAAAGGAGTCGTTCACTTTTGAAAAAACTTTTGCTGATAATTTACTCGCCCCCGTGTCATCCAAGATGTCCACGTCTTTCTTTCTTCAGTCGAAAAGAAATTAAGGTTTTTGATAATAAACATTCCAGGATTTTTCTCCATATAATGGACTTCAATGGGAACCAAACGGTTCAAGGTCCAAAAGACAGTTAATAACAGTTTCAGATACAGCTTTAAATGTCTTTAAACGACACCAGACGATGAATAAGGGTCTTATCATGCGAAACCATCGCTTATTCCAAAGCTTATTCCAAAAATGTAACTTTTCTGAGGACAAATGCTAGCCTTGCTCTATTCTGTGAGGCGCGTTTGTAACGTGAGTAATACGTAATTACGTTCAAAAGGTCACGGGCGACGTAGCCAGAAGTACAGAGTCAGAGTGTTTACAAGTTGAACGCATAGGTTGAACGCGCAAACTAACTCAAACGCCGTTTACAAAAAAAGGAATTAAAAGGTAAAACAACGATGTCGGACGATTTTGATTCTGTACTTCCGGCTACGTCGCCCGTGACCTTTTGAACGTAATTACGTATTACGTGACGTTACAAACGCGCCTCACAGAATAGAGCAAGGCTAGCATTTGTCCTTAGAAAAGTTACATTTTTGGAATAAGCGATGGTTTCGCATGATAAGACCCTTATTCATCGTCTGGTGTCGTTTAAAGACATTTGAAGCTGCATCTGAAACTGTTATTAACTGTCTTTTGGTCCCCATTGAAGTCCATTATATGGAGAAAAATCCTGGAATGTTTTCATCAAAAACCTTAATTTCTTTTCGACTGAAGAAAGAAAGACATGGACATCTTGGATGACACGGGGGTGAGTAAATTATCAGCAAAAGTTTTTTCAAAAGTGAACTACTCCTTTAAAGTAAACCAATCGCCATTCTGTCTTCTACCGACATGTATCGATTCAGAAATTTCAAAAATCGATTTTCTCAAGTGTTACACTTCACAGTATACTTAAAGTTCAATATTCAATGTAAACACAGTCTGTTATTTCCTATATAGACCATTTCGCAAGATGTAAACAACACTGGTCCAGAAGCACTTCCTGTTTCAGTTTGTAACTGTTTTCTTTATTTCACATGTAAAGAAAACATCTTAAAGATGTTTGTTTAACTTTTTGATTCAGTTTTATATGTTCTGTTGGTTGTATTTTATCCCAGCTTTTATGTAGTGTTAAAAAACTGAAACAGGAAGTGCTTCTGGACCAGTGTTGTTTACATCTTGTGAAATGGTTGCATGTGTAATATCTGTGTATTCCTTCTTAAAGGGACAGCAGCCTAATAAACTGATGCCACGGTTTCATTAATGTTAAAAAAAAAACACTTACTGCTTTTGAGTGAATCAGTTTTTTTTATTTTTAATATGAAACACTTCATATTTAAAGGAGTAGTTCACTTTAAAAAAAAACTTTTACTGATAATTTACTCACCCCATAAAGTCTGTCAAGTCAAATGAAGGTTTTTGATGAAAACATTCCAGGATTTTCTCCATATAATGGACTTCAATGGGAACCAAACGGTTCAAGGTCCAAAAGAGAGTTTCAATGCAAACTGTTCAAAGGGCTTTAAACGACACCAGACGATGAATAAGGGTCTTATCAAGCGAAACGATCGCTCATTTAATAAATAAATAACAAAGTTTAAGTTTTATAAGCTCTGTTCTGTGATGCACGTTCGTGACTCTCCTGCATCAAAATGAACGAATCTTTTTTTTTGTGTCATTTGGTTCATTCAAAGAACGAAATTAATGAGTTGACTCAGGAAAAGATTTGTTCATTTTGATGAACAGGAGAGTCACGAACGCGCATCACAGAACAGAGCAAGGCGAGCATTTGAGCTTATAAAACTTAAACTTTGTTATTTATTTATTAAATGAGCGATCGTTTCGCTTGATAAGACCCTTATTCATCGTCTGGAGTCGTTTAAAGCCCTTTGAACAGTTTGCACTGAAACTCTCATTTGGACCTTGAACCGTTTGGTCCCCATTGAAGTCCATTATATGGAGAAAATCCTGGAATGTTTTCATCAAAAACCTTAATTTCTTTTCGACTGAAGAAAGAAAGACATGGACATCTTGGATGACATGGGGGCGAGTAAATTATCAGCAAAAGTTTTTTTTAAAAGTGAACTACTCCTTTAATTCATGCAGTGAAGACTAAATAGTTTTTCATTTTTCACATTTGATTATTCGATGTGTGTGGAGGATAAGCATCATCTGGGAACAGGCTCCTGTACCTGCAGCTCCTTCGCTCCGACCTGCATCCGGTTGCACATGTCGAGGAAGTGCGGCGTTCCCAGCTCGTCCAGCACGATGTACACGGGAACGCCGCGCTTGGACGCCTCGAACAGATCCCGCAGGATCTGCAGGTCGGTCAGCAGGTCCATCACGATCGCCACGACCTGCACACACACACACACACTCTCGTCTGCAGTGATACGGCGCGGTAAATAAACCAGGAACAGTCGTGACATCATCTGCCTCTGACGACCCGGAGCCTCATTATAGAACAAGCTTCAGTGTTTCGGGTTTAAATAGGAAATGTGACGTTACAGGAAAGAAAAGTGAACAGGGAACGTTCTGTCAGAGTCATGAACAAACGTTCTTCCTGTAACGTTAGTAGAGCGTTCGAGGCGTTCGTTTGAGTTATCTGGCCTTTACAGTTTTTTTCCAATTGCTAACACACAATTTTGCAAACTAGTCTGGTTTTATCAAAATACTGAACACAATTCACAAAACCACACACCCAAACTGCAAAATACCTCATATATCCTGCATAATGAAACTACACATAGCATTATCAAAATCAAACTTTTGCATGAACTGGCACACACTTCATTCATATTACCAGATTTTTGCCTAAACAACTCTGGGCATCATGAAAAGCACTCCTATCTTTAGTATGTTTTGCTATAATACTAAAATATGTATCAGATTGTTCACATGCACAGAAATATTTGCAGACACACACAGTTGCTGTTGAAACTTCTGTATTTTTTCACCACAGTAAACGTATGCACAGCAGAAATATTTACATGGGACTGAAAAAAAAATTACTTACAAAAAAACAGTAAACTGAAAAAGAAACTTCCAGAAAATATATTACGGTAAAAAAAAGTGGCAAGTTTTTATAGTGCTTACATCCTGATTGAAGTGTTAACAATTAACCATTGAGGTGTTTGGCCAGATGGCACATGTAATCGGCCAATTAGTGTCATTTTGCATGGTAGTGTTTAGAAATGGCAAACATGTGACTTTATGTCTTATGCAGAGAACTGTGTTCAGTGCATTTAAAAAGGGGCATTTTGAAATGCAAAATGTGTGTAAAGCAGAAAATGTGTTTAGACTTTTGGAAACTTTTTGCTCTCTGTGTGTCCGTTTAAAGAATTGTGCTGTGCATGTCATTTTAGTGTGTTAGCGATTGGAAAAAACTGTAATAATGTTCTCAAAACATAAACATTATTCATCGTCCATTGAATGTGTTTTAAATGTAACTACTTGTTTCAGAGCACATTCAAAAGTAACGTTCCCGTAATGTGAAGAATCAGCCAGAACAAACAGTTTACCGACGTTTGTAACATCCAGAAGTCTTAATAGGAACGCTACAAAAATGCTCTTAGAATATATTTAAATGAAATTTTGAAATTTGAAATTTAAATGAAATATATTTAAGTGAATATTGTCTTAAATTCTGGTTTGTTTCTCACACAAAACAAAACAAATATAGGCTATACACGATTTCAGAAGTCTTTGCAATTTGATATAATTCATGGCCTCGGCCCAGAGGAATAAAGTGTGTGTTTCCAAATCAGATGAGTGTGTGCGAATGCATGTGTGTATGGGAAAGTGCTTGTTTGAGAATAATATGTGAGTGTGTTTGTGTGAGAGTATGTGTGTGTGTTGAGTGTATGGGAAAGTGCGTGTCTGTGTATATGTGAGAATGTGAGTGTGTGTGCAAGTGTGTTGATCTGGATTTCAGTTACACACACACACACTGAAACTATTGTCTGTAAATGTAAAGCTGATTCACACACCCAGTTCAGAAGAATTTTCTCCACAGCTTTCACTTTCTCCTTCCCACTCTCTCAGTTTTCTGATTGGCCAGCGGACAGTGTTTCACAATAAATGAACGTGGAGGAAATAGGGCATCTTTATCTCTTCATGGGTTGTTGTTTATGACGGATAAGATAGAGATCGAGCAGAAAGAGAAAGTCCCTCTGTGGAATCTGGTGCGACTCGTCTGTGAAGTTCCCGGGAAATCACCAACACAACAACATCCATTCCACCGACATATCAGCTCTTTATTAAAGGGTGTGTCAGATTTCATTAAGGCAGAACGCATCATTTCCTGCTCAGTGATTCAGTGTTCAGAAGAATCATTCATCAAGTCTGAACAAGATCTTAAAACATCCAGCAGGAATCCTCCGGAGTTATCGCTATACCTTCAGGACATCTTACGAGCCCCTAAATATCAGTTATTAACTAGAATGTACGTTTCCAGAAGAAAATGTGAAGTGGTGCTTGCAGTGGCAAAACTCACCGCTCGGTTGCTAGGGTGTGGTACAGGATTGCATACGAGCCAACAACCATATCTGTACTTTGTTCTGGGGCTGAGATATGGCTTATTCACGTTGTTCAGGTGGTTGCTAGGGTGCTCTGGGTGGTTGCTAGGCAGTTGTTAAGGGTATTTTGCTGATTGCGAGGGTGTCTTGATTTAGATGTGAACCACCGGAGGTGCAACTTTACCTGACATGTTCAGAGTCGGCTAATGAAAGTGAAGATCATAGTGACGAGGAATCCCCTTATTTAGCGCGTAATCACAGTTTAATCTCTCATTTTGATCATTTTGCAAGTATTATCTTAAAAGTATAGACCCCTTTTCAGTTGGTAAACATGGTGACGTTTTTTTGTGGGCGGAGCTTAGGTGGAGGCAGAACGATCCCTCTGGCCGCTTCACTAACGCTAGTTAGCAAGGATTGTTAGCTTGTTTTTAACAATGAATTGAGAAAATCTGATATTATCTTAATGTGTAAGGTCACTCAGTGTCCAGAACCGCGATTGTTATTTCCAAAAGTTATTTTTAACGGACGGAACCAGATTGGCCGACCCGTAGCCGCCGACACGCTCACTCAATGATGGACGATCTGACAGGATTAACGTACGTTACCTCGGTTGACTTCTACACCTACCTTATAGAGAAACCGATCGTAAAGAGAAACTGAGGGCATATAAATCTTTAGATGCCTATATGGTCCTGTACAAGACTTGTGTGTACGATCCGCAGTTCTGCCGAGTCAGCGCCGAGACCACGACAATGTAAAGAGTGACATTACGGTGCGATTTTAATGATGTGAATATTTTCTAGAAATAAAAATTCCAGATTCAGCATATTCATTTTTCATCAATTCTTGCACCAAACAACACAACAAGATGACATTTAATAATAGAAACAATAATTTAAGCTCCTTAGTATGTAGCCGAATCTGTGCTGTTTATTATTGGCCACCTCCAGTTTTCACCAGCGAGCGCCGTGACGTAACTGTGACGTCGGCGCAAAAGGGGTCTATAAACACTGAGCGATAAGTTGACTTAAAAATAATTGAGGAAACCTGCTGCCTTAAAATTATTGCGTAAATAAACTTCATGCTTAATCGAAGCAATTAAAAAATGTGGAATTGTCATGTTCACAAATAACCTATTTTTTATTTATTTATTAAGCATCACGGTTTTTAGTAAATAATTTTGCAGGCAACTATTTTACTAAAAAATAAGTGAACTGAACACTTTAGACTTCCGAATAAAAATGTTTTAGAATGAATGACGTTTTTGTGCTGAACGTTGAACGAACGTGTTACTGGGAGTCAGAAGTTTGTTCATAACTTGGACAGAACGCTCCCTGTTCGCTGGGTTATACCGTAGCAACTTGATTTACTTTGATTCAGAGTCAAATGACATGATATATCAAAATATCCATAATTCTTTAATAGTATAACGATGGCTGACCTGACCTTGCATGATTCCTGTATGAGTTTGCGGACCACCTCCTTGATGTGCGGGCTGTTCTCCTTGGGCGGGTGTGTGTACACAGACACTCGGGTGACCCCTTTGAAGAGCCCTGATGAGGGCCAGCCGAGGTCCAGTGGAGGAACCGCAGTGTCCGACTTCTGAGGCCAGTATGTGGAGCGCATCGAGTCGCTCGCGTCGCGTTTCGCTCGGTTCTCCGACGCCCCTCCATCGTCGTCCTCGCGCTGATATTTGACGAAGGTGCTCGTGATGGTCTTGATCTCCCGCGCCGACAGAAAGTCTTGGCTCTTCTCGTCCTTCAGGAGGGTCTTGAACGCGCCGTCTCCGTGCTCGAGGAGCTTCTCGAGGGCGGCGCGTTGCTGCTCGCTGTAGTAGAACTGGGGATGGGACTCGGGCACCGCGGTGGGCATGAGCCCGTCCTCAATACACATGAGCTGCGACTCCGCCATGACGCGACGCGACGCGACCTCCTGCTCGCCTTCACGCGCTCGGAATGCGGCGCACCTGAGCTCGAGAATGTCTCACCTGAGCTCGAGCTCGCGGGCAGGTGTGCTCTGCGGGTGGGCGGAGTTCACGAGAAATACAGCGCTTGTAGGGCAACTTTCTTTGAGTATGAAAGACTCCAACATGAGGGTCGGGCTTCATCAAAGGTTGAGCGATATAATCAGGACTAAGTGTTTGTATTTGTGTCATCTTGCCTTTTGGCCATTGTAAAATGTAGAAAAACAAACAAAAGAAAAGTTATTAAAAGAAAACTGTGTAAAAAAAAAATAATATTGAAAAAATGAAAAAAATATTCTGGTCGAGCCCAGGTAAATTAAACAAAAAGAAATGGAAGATCAGAAATGCAATACAATTGAAACTCAATTCAGCCTGATGCATGCTCGAGTTGATCAGCAGCTGATCTTCCTTGATTCAGATCTGATCTCTGTGTCTGTGTGTTTCCATCCGATCATAGACTGACATCAATCGAGATGAAACGTATTTGCTTTTGTTCAGGATTCGGGATGTGATTTTCGGACAGACTTTGTTTGCTTTGGAACAGTGTTGGGTGTAACTGTAACATGTATTTAATTACTTTTCCCTTGAAAATGTAAAGTAAGGGATTACTCTTAATTTATCTGTAATTTAATTACAGTTACTTCTGATGTAATTGAGGTAAATACTGTGTATAGATCAATCCGATCTCACAGCGATTCGTATGCATATTATGAGGTGTCTAAATATTACGGCCGCACTCGTACAAATTCGTATGAATTATTGTAAATATGTATGAAAAAAGTGTGAAATGTCATGAGATCAGACATAAAACAATAGTGGGTTTAATTTTAAAATGTATTGTCTGATGTTAAAGTATGTTTTTATAATGTAACCTTCTCCTTGGTCTGTTTAAGGATAATTCATGCAATTTTATAGTATTTATTTGAAAGAATTAAAACAGATTCATGTCTATCCTTGTATTATTCAGCTGGTTGAGATTGATATGGGATTTTGACAGTAATTAGTAATTAAAAGTAATTAAATACTTTTTAGAGAGAGTAATTAGTACAGTAATCTAATTACACTGTTGAAGAGGTCATTAGTAACTAGTAATTAATTACTTTTTTAGAGTAACTTACCCAACACTGCTTTGGAATAACATGCACTAAGGAAGTGAATTCTGATGGAAAAAAAAAGTCATGACACATTTGCATGTGATTTTACTGTAAATATGAATGTATTTATTACTTGGATGAAGATCATATCTCAGGAACATTTCATGCATATCCATATTTCGTCCATATCTAGAGGATCATAACAATTCATAAACTTGTTTGTGAAACGGAACATGCAATTATTTTTTTTTCCAAATCGCTCTACAGGAAGACTTCAGCTTTACAAGTGTGTGTGTGAGAGAGTGTGTGTGTGCATTCATGAAAAGATGAAAAGTGTTTCTTAACTGCACAACTGTGAATGTATGCCTATTATACATATGGACAAAACATTAATATGCAACATTAAGACAGAAGACCAGAGGAATAAAGGGATTATTAACGGGACGTCTGTGTTTGGGATTCTCACACCGGATTGGTGTAGTTGACTGGGAAAAGTCCGATTCTACCGTGCAAGAGACCTTTCCACCAGGAGCGATCGGACTGATCTAAAACCTCTATAAGATCTCCAGCGCGGAAGCTGAGCTCGTCTGCGTCCTCAGCAGTGAAGTCATACACAGCCCGAACCTGCAGCGCAGACGCCTGCACACACACAGAGGAGAGAGGGTTACGTGTGTGTGTGTGTGTGTGTGATGGGTAGGGTTAGTGTGTGTGTGTGTGTGTGTTGCACCTGTGCTGGCGGTGAGGGCTCGGGCGGGCGAGGGAACAGCGGTGCTGGTGTTCTGTAGTTTTGTCTCTCCTGTAAGAATGAGAAGATTTCAGGCTGAAGCTCATCAGAAGAATGATGTCACATGATTGACAGCGGCTGTACCTGAGAGATGGGCGGAGCTTCAGCAGACTTCCTGTGTGGGAAATCAGATGGACTCTGAGAGAGAGAGAGAGAGAGGTGGTTGATTATGATTCGACTTTTCTAACTCTAGTTAGTGTGTAATGTTGCTGTTAGAGGATAAACAACATCTGCAAAGTTACAACACTCAGATTTCAAAGCAAATGGAGATATTTTCTTTTACAGAAATCGCTTTTTAAGGACTACAACGAACGGCTGGTAGGAACTACACAAACTCAACTAATCATTGAGAAATGTCCTGTTGCTTCTCCATCTTTGTGTGACTCCGGTTTGAACACTAAAGGCTACAAGTTTTTGAAATCGTAAGTGTGTGGTAATCCGAGTTCTTGAAGCCCCGCCCCCTGTGGCGGGAGCAGCAGCTCATTTGCATTTAAAGGGACACACACAAACAGCGCATTTTTGCTCAGCTTTAAAAAGTGACGTTTTTAGCATGCTTTATCTGTGGGGTATGATCATGATGCTTGAGTCGTCTCTGTCGGGACGTTGTTAGGTGGTTGCTAGGGTCATCTAAGTGGTTGCTAGGGTGTTGTTGGGACATTGTGTGTGTAGTTTCGAAGACTCCTGTAGTTTGAGCTCAAGCGTGTGTGTGTGTGTGTGGACTCACCCGCTGCTCTGTGAGCAGGAACACGCGGCTCTGCTTGGAGATGGAGGTGTGTGTGTAGAACTCCACCAGTGTGTTGAGGGAGCTGAAGGTGTCGGTCCACAGGTAATACCGACCCTGCTTATCCCGCATCACCTTAAAGTGCTGCACATCATTCTCATGTCTGACACACACACACACACATGTGAAATTATAACACATATGGACATTCAAGCCAGGATTCAAGAAGACCTGCATGATGTGTGTGTGTGTGTGTGTGTGTGTTGTACCTGACTGAAATGGAGAATTCTCCAGGTGAACTCTGGGAGCCTCTGATGAGGAATGATCCGATTGGTCGAGGCATCAGCTGATCCTGAGCAGATTGACGACTGGTGTTCTCCTGATACCAGCTGCAGAAACACACTTTAATATATATATAATATAACATAATATATATAATGCCACAGTCTGAAATGTGCTGAAGAACAGGTGTGCGGTTGCTAGGGTGCTGTGAGTGGTTGCTAGGGTGTTTTCGGGTGGTGGCTAACCAAAGTCAAGAAGAGCCTACCCCATGCCATTTAGTTATTTATAGTTTGAACAGAAAATGTTTGAAGTAAAGTGAGATATAATGCTTTAGTGAATGTTAATGTTTCCTAAAATGATGAATTGGAGACGCTTGAAATTATAAAAAAACAAGTTCTCCACCATTTCGATGATTATATTTGGACACTTCCCCTTTTCATCAGCTCTCTGACTCATAAAGCTTGACAATAATGCTCATGTTTATTTTTTCTATTCTGTTGAATTGTTGTGTAAAGTGAGACAGAGCCTGTGTTAACTCTGTCAGGTGGTTTGGTTTATTAATGAGTGTTTGCCCGTCGATAACACTGTGACGCTTCCGCCTTGTTTTTAACACACTTCATTTTTAGCGTGGGTGTGCGAAACGTTCAGTCTCGGTCACTTCCGGTTATTTGAGCTGCTCAGAAACTGTCCGTCATGCTGCTCGATGAGGCGTGTAGTGGAAACTGCTTTTCCAGTTGTTAGGGGTTCGAACACGAAGTGCTGCAACTCTATTGTAATTGTAAGTGCAACCGTAAGAGCTAGAGACTTAAAACCTAGCCAGATGGTAGAACTCAATTTGGGGACAACCTATCAGTTGAGCCCGACTGGCCCATAGGTGGCGCTACAGCAACCAAAAGTACTAAGCTGCTCATAACTCCTAGAACGCTTGACTTAGAATCAAGCCAAGAATCAAACACATGCGTCATAACATGCTGAGGAAGCATGCAAAGTCTCATGAAGATCGGAGCATAGGTGGCGCTATAACCGTCAAAATGCTTTGAAATCCATATATTTCCGATGGTAAATTGCCTGTTTTGGTTGTAAATGGTATTTTCCAGTCAGTCTGGTAATGGTTTAGAAGCAGAGTCACTCTGGTAATGGTGTTTGGTGATGTTGGTTACCTGGGGAAGTGGATGTTGATGTAATTCCGAGGAACGAATCCTTCCATCCCGTGGATTTCTGCTCTAAACCAGTCGTCGTTGGTGCCTAAAATCTACAGAGGAGCATGTGATGGTCAAACTCACTTCAACTCAGATGGGTTCAGTCAGTTGTGTGTGTGGACGTGTGATGCACTTTTGTAATATATAGGTCATACACACCTTGATAATATCTCCCTTCCTGAAGCTCAGCTCATCCTCTGCTGTGGCTGAGAAGTCATATTTCCCAGTCGCCTCCATGATGGAGACACTTCAGAAACTAGAAGGAGAAACAAACCACCTGTCAATCAAATATCACCCAGCAAACCACCTGTCAATCAAAAATCATCCAGCAAACCACCTGTCAATCAAATATCACCCAGCAAACCACCTGTCAATCAAATATCACCCAGCAAACAATCTGTCAATCAAAAATCGCCCAGCAAACCACCTGTCAATCAAAAATCATCCAGCAAACCACCTGTCAATCAAATATCGCCCAGCAAACCACCTGTCAATCAAATATCGCCCAGCAAACCACCTGTCAATCAAAAATCATCCAGCAAACCACCTGTCAATCAAATATCACCCAGCAAACCACCTGTCAATCAAATATCACCCAGCAAACAACCTGTCAATCAAATATCGCCCAGCAAACCACCTGTCAATCAAAAATCATCCAGCAAACCACCTGTCAAACACCATTCAGCAAACCACCTGTCAATCAAACATCACCCAGAAAACCACCTGTCAAACACCAGCCAAAAAAACACCTGTCAATCAAACACCATCCAACAAACCACCTTTCAATCAAACATCACCCAGCAAACCACCTGTCAATCAAACACCATCCAACAAACCACCTGTCAATCAAACATCACCCAGCAAACCACCTGTCAATCAAACATCATCCAGCAAACCACCTGTCAATCAAACATCATCCAAAAAAACACCTGTCAATCAAACACCATCCAGCAAACCACCTGTCAATCAAACACCATCCAGCAAACCACCTGTCAATCAAACACCATCCAGCAAACCACCTGTCAATCAAACACCATCCAGCAAACCACCTGTCAATCAAACACCATCCAGCAAACCACCTGTCAAAATAACATCACCCAGCAAACCACCTGTCAATCAAACACTGGTCGTCACACTGTGAGCCAGAGTAAAAACTCCCACTACAGATCAAACCACATGAAGGAGAAAGTTCAGGACCTGACAGGCAGAATTTTCATCATTTAATGAATTATCGCTTTAGATCCTCAGCTACGAAATACATGTTTTTGTAATGTAATAGGATTTCAAACTAGCTCATCATAACTGATGCATTTCGCGTGACTTTTCTTGCTTGGCTTTATGATCGGATTCCAATCAGATATGCACAAAATCGTATGTGTCCTGACACACTTATGTATCGATCAACCAGGTTTATTTTAAAAATATTCCTTTTTTCAATAGTCCATTGCAAATAGCCTACTAAATTTGTACTATCTTTAAATATATTAAAAGTATATTAGCATCATGCTTTTAGCTATTTTCACAACACAACTTTAAACACACTTAATTGTACTTTAGTGTAATGTTAAGTAATAAACCCTAAAACTTTAAATGTTCTCTCCCAGGCAGCAACACAGTGTCGGATGTGGGCCGAATCTGAGCCGAAACTATATGTTGCTGAGAGGGAACGTTCAGCAATAACCTTTTCATAACTCAATGGGGAAAATGTTTTTAGAACATTAGCTTACATGATTATTTGCTCTGTTAGATCTGTAACATATGTATTTGTTTTGTGACAAGAGCATGATGTTATGATGCCTTGTGAAATATGCAGTTGTGACTGAAATCCCCCAGAATGCCTCTGCTCGTCTGAGGTTTGTGCTGTAAAGCGGGTCATTGGAGGCCTATGGTAGTTGCTCATGTTTGAGGCTCGTTTCTCTCACCTGTTTCCGTTTCTGCACCACTGCAGATGCAGGCCTGCAAAACTTCTCATCTCATTTGCCTATTGGTGTTTTAGCTTTCTGATCGTAGGCAGGTTTGCTTCACCAAACACACATGTGATCTGAGTTTAAAACCGGATTCTTGCACAATACCCCTGAAAGACTGTTGACAGTAAAAGACACTTCATATTCAGTCATATTGTTGATTTGACTGCACTGATACTATCAGAGGAGAACAGACTTGAACTGAAATGATCTGATAAAAGACTTTTTACAGCTGCTTACAGCAGGAATTGGGTTTGTCTCATATTTGATGAAGTTTGCATCATTGATTCAGTTCTTTTCATGGTTATTACTGTGTTGAGACAATCTAAAGCGCTGTAGAAATAATGTGTAGAAAGCGGGGCTAGTTGTCACACCAAACTAAGTTGCTCATTAGGTTTGTTTTCAGTTTCATTTCATTTGTTTTATTTTATTCTTTTAAAATAACAAAGTATTAAACACACATCATGACTTTCCACCAAATTTATACGTTCTGACAACTCAGTTTCAGTCCAAATCGTAAGATACTGACTCTTGTCTGATGCCAAGTGCTTTCATTGTGTAAAATAATCTAAATTACGTTTCATAAAACAAGCATTTGTGGACGTTCAACTCAAAATCTGATATAATTCAAATAGATGAGACTGTGTATCTATAAAACACTTTTATCAAACATATAATCTTATAAGTTACTCTCACGTTTCCTTCATTTTAACGGTGAGCGTTCAGAAAGAGACACTGAAGAGAAAGATCGTTGTACTTACAGCTCATGAAAGGATGATCGGTCTGTCGTCTGAACCGTCACGATGTTTCAATCACCGGCAGCTGTGTGTGGACTGAAATGTTATTTTGTAACGAGGAAGAACAGAAGTCAAGCTTATCTCGCACTGAACAGGACACGCTCATGCATGACTGCAAAAAGGGGAAATAGAAAGTGTAAATCATCTTCCCCTCCCCTTGCGCAAGCACACACACACTCTCTCACACACACTGACTAAAAGTGTCATTTCCTGTTGAATTTGGGGGAACCGCTTGGGGAAAACATTTGTTGTGTTGAGCTATTTCAATTACTTTTGATTCACTTTTTTTCACAGCAGAAAGTCTGTACGTTTTGCCAATAAACCCGATTTGCAATGGGAGTTGAATGATTTCGATTCCAACTGTATGAGCGAATGGGAAATAGAGAGGAGCTTGAGGACGATGACTCTAGCCCGAAGCCCTCATCATCACGGGTCACCACCGGTTCTACTTAAGCTAAAGATTTCACTACCGCTGGTCAGGATCAGTTTTAAGTTTTCAGTGTTGTGGAAAACACAAGCCCAGCCTCCCTCTCCCTGCTCCTCTGCACAGATCTGTCAGGTCTTTGGCCCCTTCAGTCCCCTGGCTTCGCTGTTGGATTGGCTCTGCCTTGGATCTGCTGGGCACCAGCTCTGCGTTGGTGTGTGAATCCCCTGGCTTTACTTCTGGCCACCATTCTGTAACTCCACCTTGGCCCATAGACCAGTCGGCTCCACTGGGCTTCTCGTCCCTCCGGCTTTGCCTTGGCCACACCTTGGCTCCACCTGGCGTCCTCGTCCCTCTGACTCCACCTGGGCTCTTTGTCCCTACAGCTTCACCTTGGCTCCATCTGGGTCCCTCATCCTCATGGCTTCATCTTTTCTCTTTGTCCTTCCGGATCCACATTGGCTCCTAGCCCCCTCAACTTCACCTGGGACCAACTTCCCTCCGGCTCCACTCTGGCTCCACCTGGGACCATCGTCCTCACAGCTCTACCGGGCTTATCGTCCCTCCGGCTTCACCATGGCTCAACCTTGGCTCCACCTGGGAACATAATCCTCACGGCTCCACCAAGCTTCTCGTCCCTCCGGCTCCACCTTGGCTCCTCAACCCCTCAGCTCCTCCTGGGACCATCGCCCTCACTCCGGCTTTGCCTTGGCCACACCTTGGCTCCACCTGGCGTCCTCGTCCCTCTGACTCCACCTAAGTCCCTCGTCCTCACAGCTCCACCGGGGCTCTTTGCCCCTACAGCTTCACCTTGGCTCCACCTGGGTCCCTCATCCTCATGGCTTCATCGGTGCTCTTTGTCCTTCCGGATCCACATTGGCTCCTAGCCCCCTCAGCTTCACCTGGGACCATCGTCTTCATGGCTCCACTGAGCTCCTCCTCCCTCCGGCTCCACTCTGGCTCCACCTGGGACCATCGTCCTCACAGCTCTACCGGGCTTATCATCCCTCCGGCTCCACCATAGCTCAACCTTGGCTCCACCTTGGAACATAATCCTCACGGCTCCACCGGGCTCATCGTCCCTCAGGCTCCACTTTGGCTCCACCTAGGACCGTCGTCCTCATGGCTTCACCAAGCTTCTCGTCCCTCCGGCTCCACCTTGGCTCCTCAACCCCTCAGCTCCTCCTGGGACCATCGCCCTCACAGTTCCATCTGGCTGATCATCCCGCGGGCTCCACATTGGCTCCACCTGAGACCATCGTCCTCATGGCTCGACCGAGGTCTTCGTCCCTCTAGCTCCGCCTTGGCCCCACCTGGGACCATCGTCCTCAGGGTCTACGGGGGTTCTCATCCCTCCGGCTCCACTTTGGCCCCTCGACCTCTTGGCCCCTCCTGGGACCATAGTCCTCACGGCTCCACCAGGCTTTTCATCCCTCTGGCTCCACCTTGGCCCCTCGGCTCCTCATGGGACCATCATCCACACGGCTCCACACGGCTCATCGCCCCTCCGGCTCCACTGTGACTCCTCGACTCCACGGCTCCTCATGACTCCACAGGGCTTTTCATCTCTCCGGCTCCACCATGGCCCTTCGACCCCTCCTGGGACCATTATCCGCACGGCTCCACCGGGCTCATCGTCACTCCGGCTCCACCGTGACTCCTTGACTCCATGGCTCCTCATGGAACCATTGTCCTCTTGGCTCCACCTAGGTCAGACATTGGTCTGACTGCGCCACAGATTTTCAGGCCTTTCGCCGTGTCTCATCCCTCCACCCCTTTGGCTCCATCGGGCTCCGCCTTGGCCCTCAGACGCACCGGAGTCGCCTCGGTCCTTCTTGATTCCACCTAGGATGCTCATCACAGTGGCTCTGCACATAAGCGTCTGGTACCTACAGTGTCATCCAGATCTCTCGGCTCCATCGCTGGCGGTCAACCCTGGCTTCTCTCAACATTGATTCTGCCATAGGCCTTCGTACCACCTATGCTCTCGGCTTCCACCTGCGTCAGCCTGTCCTCTGCCTCCTCCTGCTTTCGTCTCATCCCTGGCTCCTACCACCGTTAGTTTTTTTCTGTTATTCTGTTTAATTAAAATCTAAGCTATTATTTACTCTAAATATTTCTCTTCATCATCCTTTGCTGACCCAATGTCCCCAGAAAGCAACATAGTGTCTGTCCAGATTCGGCCCACATTTGAGCCGTGTGCAATTCACGTGTAGCAAATGTGGACCGACACTATGTTTCTGTATGGACCATTATACGGTATAAGCTAAATATTTAATTTTTTATTTATACAAATTTCCAGACATACAATTTGCCAATTTTTATTCACAAACTTCCTACTTTTTATTTCTTGCATGTTTTTTGTTGCAAAAACAGATCAAAACCTCCAATAAATAACATTAAAACAACGTTAGATAATTGTGACCCCTTTTCTAAGTGAGTTAGTAATACATCAATAACTAAACAAATCTTTGGAGTCACGTGACTAAATTCGTAATTTAAGCACAAGGTGGGAAGTTTGAAGGGTTGGAGACCAAAGCAGAAACTGACGGATGTGGATTGTGTTTTTATGTTTGATTTGAGAAGAAATAAGACAGATGTTTGTGTCCAGAGGAACAGTCTCATCCGCAGGTCAGATGTGTGTTGTTTATCAGCGCTGGTTTGTTCTGGTGTTTGAACTTGAGAATGCAATAGTCAGGCCTCTATTTGGTTGATTCCCATTATATAAATGTTGCTCTTTTTGCACTTGTTTTGTGTGCATCCTGATATCAGTGTGTTTGTGAGGGTCAGATGTAGAGATTATGTTTAAACTCTTATTGTTTAAACTGCATGTAAATGTGTTTATCTGCGCGCACTTCGCATACTCAACATCAGATCCCATCGTCTAAGTCAACTAGTACAAACTTTCAGAAGCTCAGATGAGATAGATTTAGTTGCACATGAGACATTACTGTCTGTGACGCTGCATGAGAACCCCGAGAGACTCGCGAAAATGATTCCTATGCAACTAGAGCTGTCGGTTAAATGGGAATTAGATCTTTCTTAGTTCGTAGTCTTTCTTAGATCTTTCTTCTTTAGTTATCTTTCCTCATAAATGTAAGCCTATTGATGATGCAAAGTTTAAACTTGTGGGTCACTGAGAAGCTTCTCAACGTCATAAATTAGGAAAAAGTAATTGAACTTAGAAAAGAGTAAAGCTATGATTTACACTTAAAATCCGAAATCATCCTAACTAGAGAATCCTCTGAATGTTTGTTTGGCACTAGAGGGCGCCAGAGTCTCTCTCACCGAATCCAACGCGCTGTTAACAACTTTAGAATTCTCTCTCTCTCTCTCTCTCTCTCTCTCTCTCTCTCTCTCTCTCTCTCTCTCTCTCTCTCTCTCTCTCTCTCTCTGTGTGTGTGTGCACGTGCACACGTGTTTTCAATAAGGTTTTCAACACGCTGCCAATAGAATATAATGCAATAGGTTCTGTTACTAATATTTTACTAACTAATATTCTGTAAGTACGAATATGTTTTAATGAGTGTACTCTGTTTTGTTATGAGAAGAAAATGTGTGACAACTTTTCCACCACAAGTCAATGTAATGGAAAGCTTTATTGAATGGTTGTAGTTTGCTATTGGTGGATCTCATGTGAGTGACAGGTGGCCCCGCCCTCTCGCCAGTAAACGCATCATCAGAGCCTCACCTGAGTCTGTGCTTCTCTGTTGTGGATCATTCGTCTGACAACGGCATGTTGATGAAGTCTTGTAAACTATAATTATCACCTGCTGAGATGAATAGAGGAATTTTATTAACATTTCATCTTGTAAGTAGATGATTTGAGCTTTTATAAAAAAAATCGTTGCAAAATATGCTACGGGTTTTCCTGCTTGAATGTTGATTATTCTCCTCATATTCTCCATTGTTGCGGCTCCTCTCTTCCCAGTCTGTCAGTAACGCTCTGTTTACTTCCTGTCTCTATGAAGCCCCTCCTTCTGAAAAGCACACTGTGCTCTGATTAGTCAGCTGGAGCAGTGTGTTGTGATTGGTCGAGCGTTGAGTGTGTTTAGGAAATGCCCCGCCCCTTTCCTTAACCGCCAGTTTAACACACTACTAACTAACTCAACCAGGCCCCGCCCCTTTATTCTGCGCATGAATTATTATAATGAGGAATATTGTGACGTGTTCGTTCCCGGAAGAAACTCAAGATACAATGGAGGCGTTTCAGGAGTTCAGGAACACTGACACTGATATAGAGATGATCACACACTGAAGAGATGAAAAGCAGAATATCCTGCTTGTGAATCATAAATATTAAACTCCGCTATTAAGTTTTGCGGGCGTCAGGCTGATGGAGTGTTTATCAGGGTTTACACCGATGTGTCACTCTGTCTCTGTCGTGTTTTATGTGAGTAAACGGATCAATATCATTTCATTCCTTCTCGCTTCTTCTCAATCTGTTTACCGCAGTCTGATCGTCCAAATATCGATGAATGGTTTAATATATAAATGCATTAATGGATTCATACCAGCACTGATGAAACACATCTCGTCAGTGCAGTGACTCTTACAGAGGAGCTGGATTATGTTTTATGATTCGAGATCAGCTGTGTTTGATGGCTTAGACTGCAGAGATGAAGGTGTGTGTGTGTGTGTGTGTGGTGGATCATTACACAGGTGAAGTTTCACGAGTCCGTCTGAAGGTCTCGGTGTGACTGATCTCCTGTAATCAAGCGGTTCTGAGGAGGTCCAATAAATCACTGCAAACTGGAATCAGACTGTCATAGTTGTTTAGTCTGAATGATTATGTAATTGATCTGTTGTGTTTGGTGTCAAAAACACTCAATGAACACGTTTACCGAAGCGCAGCGGAGAGAGAGAATCAGAAAGATTATTCACATGATGATTGTTTCTGTGGAACATGAAAGGACCAATTTTGAAGAATCTTCATCCATCTATCAGTATTCTCAGTATGACTCAAGAGTAAGACAAATGACTATATTACTATAAATAATATAGATTACTATATGATTCTTGTGTTATTTTTGGGGCTTCATGAACCGTGGAGCTGCGCAACGATTTTGCAGAATTTATCTATATAGGAAAAATACATTTTGACATTTTTAATTTAAGCCATAACCAATAATTATGATCCAAAGAATATATTGGAGGAAATTAGAAATGTAGTCTTCTATGTCCCTAATATTAAAAAAAAGGCTGTTATAGTCCAAATGTGGACGTCTTTTCAACATCAAATTTAGTTTTTATACAACTTCTATAACTGTAGTCCCATGTTTCTAAAGGGTGAAGTATTTACATTTATGCATTCAGCTGATACTTTTATCCAAAGTGACTTACATCGCAGCTTTCCCTAGGACTCGAACCCATGATGTTGGCGTTGCGAGCGCCAGTGGTGTACTCCTGAGCTCCAGCATTACACCTGTGTGTGCGTCTCCAGTTATCACCAGTTATCATAAACAAATCTTTTCCCGAGTCAGTTCGTTCATTTCGTTCGTTGAATGAATCAAATTACTTGAAAAAAGATTTGTTCATTTTGATGAACGAGTTCGAACAGGAGAGTCACGAACGCGCAACACAGAACAGAGCAAGGCGAGCATTTGAGCTTATAAAACTTAAACTTTGTTATTTTGTTTTAAAAATGAGCGATAAGACCCTTATTTATCTTCTGGAATCGTTTAAAGCCCTTTGAACAGTTTGCACTGAAACTGTCTTTTGGACCTTGAACAGTTTGGACCCCATTGAAGTCCATTATATGGAGAAAATCCTGGAATGTTTTCATCAAAAACTTAATTTCTTTTGGACTGAAGAAAGAAAGACATGGACATCTTGGGTGGGGGCGAGTAAATCATCAGCAAAAGTTTTTTTTTTAAAGTGAACTACTACTTTTAAATGATATGCTCGTTGTGTTTTGCTGAGTTTTGACGAGTTTTATACACTTTATATTGCTTGATATTGTTTTTTATTCAAAAGTGTATATACCCCCCCCCCCTCCCAATTTTTTTTTAAAAATAATAATAAATAAATAAATAAATAAAAATCCAGCACCCCCAAGGCCCCAGTGTTAAACATGTTCCCGCGCCCCTGTGTGCACCAGATAATGCCGTCTCGGTATGAAGCACGCTAGGTTTTGAGGCGATCACATGTGTTATTGAGGTTCGGGATGTGCACCACCGTCTCGCTCTCACCGAATCACCGGGAACCACGCGCGCTCAGGTGATGCAACAGCCTCGGAACCCACGCGAGACACTCGCACTGTGAATGTGTTCAGGAGCGCGTGGAGATGGAGGAGCGTTCGGCGAGCCTCGGTGTCTTTCTCACGGATTCAAGGAGAAATCGTTCCTGAATCCAGAATCTTCCTCCAGAACAGGTTCCCGGAGATCGGGATGAGGAGTGTGTGGAGGAACTGAAGCCCGTTCCGGGATTTGAGTGTCCTGGAGGAATGTCACGCGTTTGAACACCCTGGAGCGCGACAGAGGCGATCGTTCTTCTGTGAGAGACTCGTTCAGGATCATCTCGACACATCAAACTTTAATGACACAAATAAAGGTGAGTTTAGGACTCAAACTTTTCCATTCATCTGATCGCACGCACTCACTGCATGAATGAACACACCGATGATGATGATGATATATGGCGCACGGAACGAGTCCAAACCCGAATCTCTCATTCAGTCAATCGCGTATATGAATAAATGTATATGTTAACATGGTCACGTGACTTTGAGGATGCGAATATGGACATATGCTGATGTGTCCTCTGTATATATTATTATTTTTAATTATTCTATACATTGGCTATTCATAATTAGTAACCCTTTATTTATTTATTTTCGTTTTTTTTTTCGGGTTGCAAATAATTTCTCGGGTTAGAAGCGTAAATGTCCACGCATTAAATCTACTTTGAGACCATCGAAGGGAAAAACGAACGGGGATCGTTTCATAAGTTTTAAATCGAATGCATCCGTTTCATTCCCACCTGGTCGACCATCGATTATTGATGAACTGCTTTATTCATAATCAGACTCGGGTAGACAGTGTAAGATATGGTGATAGGATGATGTTCTGTTAGTGGTCGTGTACAGTAATAATCTGCAGAACTCAGAGATGTGTTATTGTTTTATTTATAGCGCGCGGAGACAGGTGCGCGCTCCCGTGGCTGTCAGGGCGTCTCTGTGCACGCGCTCACTGTAATGCACGAGAGATTATCGCGCATTTACTGACAATGAACAGGTGTGGTTTTTTTTTTCTTGTTTTTTATTTTATTTTTATTTTTTATAAAAATAATGTCAATGCATTAACTCGTGTTAACAAACTGTAGTTTATTGTAAAGTGTTAAATAAGTGTTCAATATCGTCGTTATGGAAGTAAAACACATGGCTTAATTTGCATTACATTTAAACCCTTTCAGACAAAAAAAAAAGATTATTTCTGTAACGGTTTATGACTCGTTTCATCGTGAACAACATTACAGCAGATCATTAGAAAGTTCAACATCAGTGTGTCTGTTTCTGATCTCGAGCTTTAGATCTGCATTCATTGAGTCGAGAGTAAAAGCTCTTCATCTTCCTCTTCCTCAGCAGGATTAGATGCAGACCCTTCACCTTTCATTGACGTGTGTGTTCAGGCTTCAGTAACACACACTCCTCTTTATTAATGTGTGTGTGTGTTCAGCAACGAGAGCGGTTGGGAAAGCAGCTTTGTGATGTTGAGAAGTTTCCACACACACACACACGCACGCACGCACACAAACTAACACACACACACACACACATTCTATTGATTGTTGAATCCTGAAGGTTTGATTCTGGAGTAGTTTCCATCAGTGGTGTTCCTGCTGTCCGGGATCTTGTTGGTCAGTCGTGGAGAGATGAGCCTCACACACACACACACACACACGCGGTCTTTAGTGGAGGAGCCAGAGTCCAGACTCACACACTCATGCGTTTTACTCACGCCTGAAACCAACATACAGCATACAAGCTTTTCAAAGGAGAAACCATGATGTGTGATTATTGAAGACCACCAGTTTACACTCTTAGAAGAAAAGGTTCTATATAGAACCTTAAAAGGTTCTATCAGCGCTACGTATTTGGAACCTCTAAAAGGTTCTATACACTCTTAGAAAAAGGGTTCCTTTGGGTTCTATATAGAATCCTGGGGTTCCATACTTGGCCAATAGAACCTTTTACCAAAAAAAAAAAAAATGGTTCTATATAGAACCATTTTGCAGTTCCATATATGAAGCGGAGGATGGAACCATTTCTGGTTCTAAATAGAACCATTTCTTCTAAGAGTGTACTCTGATTGAGAATGTGTGTGTGTGTGTAAGAGAATGTGAATGTTGCTGTGTGTTTGAATGAGTGTGTGTATCTGAGTGTGTGTGTGTGTGTGTTTGCCCTGTTTAGTAAATCTGGCCCTTTATTCTAAAATATTAGCAGTGTTTCTTCTTTGTCTGTCAGTAGACTGTGCATGTTTTGGTGTTGGCGTCACATGATCTCTTTCACATGATCTCTAGATGCTGATTGGTCCAGTGGGCATGCTGGTCTTTGACTGGTGAACACATGCTGATTCAACAGCAATCCTTTGCCTTTTCCCAGAGCATGATGATGATGATGATGATGATGAAGAGCTTCAGTGTCTGCTTTTGAGATGCTGGTGTGTTTGAAGCCCAAATAGATCGATAGACCTAATAACTCACGCTCAGCCTTCTTCTGGATCACACACACACACACACACACACACACACACACACACACACACACACACACACACACACACACTCACACACTCACACACACACACTCTCTTTTTACTTTTAATGGTTTCTTCTCATTAAGTGGGTGTGCTGATTGCATGGAGGAGCAGAGTGTTACAGGTCAGAGTCTCTCTCTCTCTCTCTGTTTTAAGCTCTTGTCGGGTCAGTCTTCTGCGAGTGCTGTGAGTTATGACTGCATTAATATTGGATCAGCAACGGCTCTGGTTTAGTTCTCCAGCACTGGACTGAACCCGTCCGGTTCTTAAAACCAGCATCACTGGCCATGAAGTGTGGGAGAATCTCAGTCAGTCTGTCCAGTGTGAATCACCAATGAACGTCAGTCTGAATCCATTCTGTGACTGACTGACTGAATCAATTCTGTGACTGACTGACTGAATCAATTCTGTGACTGACTGAATCGATTCTGTGAATAACTGAATCAATTCTGTGACTGACTGAATCGATTCTGTGACTGACTGAATCGATTCTGTGAATAACTGAATCCATTCTGTGACTGACTGAATCAGTTCTGTGACTGACTGAATCAATTCTGTGACTGACTGAATCCATTCTGTGAATAACTGAATCCATTCTGTGAATAACTGAATCCATTCTGTGAATAACTGAATCCATTCTGTGACTGACTGAATCAATTCTGTGACTGACTGAATCCATTCTGTGAATAACTGAATCCATTCTGTGAATAACTGAATCCATTCTGTGAATAACTGAATCCATTCTGTGAATAACTGAATCCATTCTGTGAATAACTGAATCCATTCTGTGACTGACTGAATCAGTTCTGTGACTGACTGAATCAATTCTGTGACTGACTGAATCCATTCTGTGAATAACCGAATCCATTCTGTGACTGACTGAATCGATTCTGTGAATAACTGAATCCATTCTATGACTGACTGAATCAGTTCTGTGACTGACTGAATCTATTCTATGACTGACTGAATCAATTCTGTGACTGACTGAATCAATTCTGTGAGTAACTAAATCCACTCTGTGACTAACTGAATCAATTCTGTGAGTGACTGAATCATTTCAAATATGAAGTCGAATTATGACCGTGATGTTATAATAAAGTTTATCAAACCTCTGTAATGCAGGACTTCAACAAAACAATACAATCAAAATTAAAAGCAATGTTGTGTTGTAACAGAGTTATGCATTACATTTTTAAAAGATTTTTTACTTTAAGTATATGAATTAATTTCATTTAGACATGCTTTTGGATGATTAATACATAATTAACACATTAACACTGTCTCTCGCTTGTTTCCGCCGCGGAAGAACTAATAAAAAAGGGAATTGTGACTTTATTAAAAAATTCAGACTTTTTTTCTCAATTGCTGTATATATAATTTTTGGTTTGTCTGATGTTCATTTGAACTCTGGAAAGACTGTTTTAGGAGGCTGGTGTAAAAGAGTGAAAAACTTTTGTCCAAACTCTAATCGTTATTCTGATCATTTCATTTGTAATGAAAATTTGTGCATTAAATTAGAGAAGAATATATAATCATATACTGATGGACACGCTGATGGAGTATGGATATAACACACAGTCTAGACGATGATGTCGTTGAGTTGATTCCGTCGCTTTGTCCTGATTTGACGGTGTGTGTGTGTATCGCGTGTCTCTCGGTTGAGGTGTGTGAGCAGTTTGAGAGTTTGTGTAAGTCTGTGAGTGTGACTGCGTGTGCTTATCAGTGTGTGTGTGTGTGTGTGTGTAAGAGTGAGAGTTTGTGTAAGTCTGTGAGAGTGAATGTGTGTGTTTGTGAGTGTGTACGTGTGTGTGCACGTATCAGTGCGAGAGTTTGTGTGAGTGTGTGAGAGTGACGTCAGTGTGTGTGTGTAGCATCTCGTTGAAGCAGCATCTGGAGGTTTGCCACTCTATTAAATGACTCAATTAAATGACTTGGAGAAAAAGTTTGTGTTTGTGTGTGTGTGTGTGTGTGTGTGTGTAACAGAAGATAATAAAAGACGATAAAATGAGTTTTCCTCTTTTACCCAGAGGCTGAATCTCTGAAAGAGTCTGTGTGTTTTTGTGAGGTGTGTGTGTGTGTGTGTGTTGGGCTCTGTGTTCAACTAAATTGCTTTTATTCACATATTTCACATAATGCACAATGTAAGTGGTAATGAAAGTGAGATTGCGTGTGTGTGTGTGAGTGTGTTGTCTCATGTTGAAGACTGAATCCTTGAACCCTAACATCATGATCAATGACAACTCCATCATACGTTATCATCATTTTTTTCCTGACATTGAAGTAGTTATCAGGTGTTTGTATTTTTTAATGGTTTATTAAAGTGTTTGTTCTCCCAAAAATGAAAAATCTATCAGAATCTCCAACGTCTGCTCTCGTGTCGCTGCAGTGTCTCTCAGAGTTTACTAAAAATCTTCATTTGTTTTTCGAAGATGAACTTAACGATTTTGGAACGACTTGAGGGAGAGTAATTAAAGACAGAATATTCATGTTTGCGTTAACTAACCCTTTAAAGCGATCTATATATCTATATGTTCCTATCGTTGAGTTCATAAATCTCGTGTGAGCTGTAGTTTATTCTGTAATCGTCGCTCAGAGACGCTGTGAAGTGAACGAGACACACTGAAACGGATCACTGCTGCATCTCTTGTTTAATTGGCCAGATGTTGTATTTTTTGCTTTCATATGCATGTTTAAATATGATCAACTCTCGGTTAACTCTAATTAGCCTGCGTAGAGGACTGTGGTGAAGATCAGTTTCACAACGTGAAGAAGTGAATGTCTGTGACAGTACTAATAGTAAATAAATAACGAGTGTGTGGAATGAGGTGTGGATGCGGCAGGTCGTGTGACAACACATGTGAATGCTTACGCTTTTGTAAACGCCATTGCAACAACCATAGCACTGCTTAACAACCATACACAACACCATAGCAATGCCTTAGCAACCACCCGCAACACCATAGCAACATCCCTAGTAATCATCTCACATCACCTTAGCAGCTACCCCAGGATCATCTTTAGCAACCACCCACAACACTATAGCAACCACTCTAGCTACCACCCACAACACTAGCTATGACAACACCTATAGCAACCACCTTAGCAATGCCTTCACACCCACCCACAACACCATAGCAACATCCCTAGTTATAACTTATCACCACACAGCAGCTTAGAGGCTACCCCCAGAAACTTCCTTAGCAACCACCCACAACACTATAACAACACCTCTAGCAACCACCTTAGCAACCACCCCAACATCCCAATCATTTAGCAACACCTAATCAACCACCTACAACAACATAGCAATATCCCTGGTAACCACCCTGACACCTCTAGCGACTGCCTTAGCAACCACCCAAAACACCATAGCAACATCCCTATAAACCACCCACAACACCATAGCAATATCCCTGGCAACCACCAACAACACCTCTAGCAACCACCCAAAACACTAGGAACATCCCTAGAAACTTCCCGAAACACCTATATCAACCACCTTAGCAATGCCTTAGCAACCACCCAAACACCATGTCAACATCCTTAGCAACACCCTAGCACCCACCACAACACCATACTGTGGCTCTGTAGCTTTGCGCAGTTGAACATCATTGTTCTTTTCTAAAAAAGTCTAGTGTATAAATTAGAATGTTGTGTGTAATTGCCAACTTGAGCAGCTGATGTCACTCCAGACAGCTGCCTGTGTGTGTGTGTGTGTGTGTGTTCTGTCAGCAGATGTTGTCATATCGTTGCAGCATCGCTCTCTCTCTCTCTGTTACCGGGGAAACACCCAGGTGAAGCTCAGAAGGTTCTCGTGTCTTTGGTGAAATTATGGTGTTATTAATAACCGTCATCAATATTTCAGTCCATTCAGGAAAAGCAACGACGCGTGTCCGACTCAGTTCTTTCCTCCTTCTTAATCATATAATTATACAACTGATAATTCAGACTGTACACTCTGCTTTTGAAGTCATCATAAATGCAGATAAACACTGAAACATTCTGTATTAATGCACAGTGTTAATCTGTATTCATCACTATAAACCAGTCACTAAATCACCGATGTGTGTGTGTGTGTGTGTGTGTGTGTGTGTGTGTGTGTGTGTGCGTTTTGACTTCACAGTCTGGATATCAGGGCGGTTGAGCAGATGAATGCTCTGACAGTAACACTGATTGTTTAGTCCTTAATGAGTCAACTCAAACTCTGCTCAGCGGGGTGTGAGTGTGAGTGTGTGTGTGTGTGTGTACGTGTGCACATTTATAGCAGAGTTCACACATAGAATACCATATATAATAGTATTATTTAGCTGTTCTGTGGGGTCAGTAGACCTGTGGGGTCAGTAGATCTGTGGGGTCAGTAGACCTGTGGGGTCAGTAGACCTGTGGGGTCAGTAGATCTGTGGGTCAGTAGACCTGTGGGGTCAGTAGATCTGTGGGTCAGTAGACCTGTGGGGTCAGTAGATCTGTGGGGTCAGTAGATCTGTGGGGTCAGTAGATCTGTGGGTCAGTAGATCTGTGGGTCAGTAGATCTGTGGGGTCAGTAGATCTGTGGGGTCAGTAGTTCTGTGGGTCAGTAGATCTGTGGGTCAGTAGACCTGTGGGTCAGTAGTTCTGTGGGGTCAGTAGTTCTGTGGGGTCAGTAGTTCTGTGGGTCAGTAGATCTGTGGGTCAGTAGTTCTGTGGGGTCAGTAGACCTGTGGGTCAGTAGTTCTGTGGGGTCAGTAGACCTGTGGGTCAGTAGTTCTGTGGGTCAGTAGTTCTGTGGGGTCAGTAGATCTGTGGGTCAGTAGTTCTGTGGGTCAGTAGATCTGTGGGTCAGTAGTTCTGTGGGGTCAGTAGATCTGTGGGTCAGTAGATCTGTGGGGTCAGTAGTTCTGTGGGGTCAGTAGACCTGTGGGTCAGTAGTTCTGTGGGTCAGTAGTTCTGTGGGGTCAGTAGATCTGTGGGTCAGTAGTTCTGTGGGTCAGTAGATCTGTGGGTCAGTAGTTGTGTGGGTCAGTAGATCTGTGGGTCAGTAGATCTGTGGGGTCAGTAGTTCTGTGGGGTCAGTAGACCTGTGGGTCAGTAGTTCTGTGGGGTCAGTAGATCTGTGGGTCAGTAGATCTGTGGGGTCAGTAGACCTGTGGGGTCAGTAGATCTGTGGGGTCAGTAGACCTGTGGGTCAGTAGTTCTGTGGGTCAGTAGTTCTGTGGGGTCAGTAGACCTGTGGGTCAGTAGTTCTGTGGGGTCAGTAGATCTGTGGGTCAGTAGATCTGTGGGGTCAGTAGACCTGTGGGGTCAGTAGTTCTGTGGGGTCAGTAGATCTGTGGGTCAGTAGATCTGTGGGGTCAGTAGATCTGTGGGGTCAGTAGACCTGTGGGGTCAGTAGTTCTGTGGGGTCAGTAGATCTGTGGGGTCAGTAGACCTGTGGGGTCAGTAGATCTGTGGGGTCAGTAGTTCTGTGGGGTCAGTAGACCTGTGGGTCAGTAGTTCTGTGGGGTCAGTAGTTCTGTGGGGTCAGTAGATCTGTGGGGTCAGTAGACCTGTGGGTCAGTAGTTCTGTGGGGTCAGTAGTTCTGTGTGGTCAGTAGATCTGTGGGGTCAGTAGATCTGTGGGGTCAGTAGACCTGTGGGTCAGTAGTTCTGTGGGGTCAGTAGATCTGTGGGTCAGTAGTTCTGTGTGGTCAGTAGATCTGTGGGGTCAGTAGACCTGTGGGTCAGTAGTTCTGTGGGGTCAGTAGATCTGTGGGGTCAGTAGATCTGTGGGGTCAGTAGACCTGTGGGTCAGTAGTTCTGTGTGGTCAGTAGATCTGTGGGGTCAGTAGATCTGTGGGGTCAGTAGATCTGTGGGGTCAGTAGTTCTGTGGGGTCAGTAGTTCTGTGTGGTCAGTAGTTCTGTGGGGTCAGTAGATCTGTGGGGTCAGTAGATCTGTGGGGTCAGTAGATCTGTGGGGTCAGTAGATCTGTGGGGTCAGTAGATCTGTGGGGTCAGTAGTTCTGTGTGGTCAGTAGATCTGTGGGGTCAGTAGATTAACTGAAGCGGTACTGTCTGCAATGGAAAACGGAATGAAAAGCGAGCTGAGTCGAACCAAGCCAAGCCGAGGCGAGTCGAGCTGGTACTGGTAATAGAAAAGCGCCATTAGGTGTGACATGTCAATTGCCTGATATAAACCTCCTAGATTATAGTGATTTTTACATTCTTAACTGTTGTATAAAAGCAACATCACACTCAACCGCTGTCCAATCACAGCCATGATGATCTGGGGGTGTTATCTGCCTTTTTCTTCACACACATTAATCTAGTGTAGTGTTTTATTTTATTCATGAATCATTTTTTACCATTGAGGATGTGTGCGGAGAGAGGTTTTGTCTGATTATTTCACTTCAGGACACAAACACAATTACCAAGCAGCTATTTGCATTGGGATTGTTTATTAGCAGGTGGGATTAATTACAAGGGGAGACAGGAGAGCGAGAGAGTGTGTGTGTGTGTGTGTGTGTGAGTGTGTGAGTGAGAGTGTGTCTGTGTGAGGTGAGTGTGTGTGTTGCCCACGCAGAGAGATCAATCCTGAGCTGCTCTATGTAGACTCTAGATAAAACATTACCACTGAAATCCATGTAAGGGTCTGTCTATGTCTCTGGGTCTCGGTGTGTCCACACACACACACACACACACGGGGATGTTAAAGGGTTAGTTCACCCAAAAATGAAAATGATGTCATTGTCGTCCCAAGCCCGTCAGACCTCGTTCATCTTCGGCACACAGTTTAAGATCTTTTAGATTTAGTCCGAGATCTTTCTGTCCCTCCATTGGAAATGTGTGTACGGTATACTGTCCTTGTCCAGAACGGAAATAAAGACATGATCATGTCATGTGACATCAGTGGGTTAGTTACAATGTTTTGAAGCATCGAAAATACATTTTGGTCCAAAAATAACAAAAACTTCGACTTTATTCAGCAGTGTATTGACTCACCACGTTAGGGTTAGCGTTAGGTGAAGGAGTGAGCGTTAATGAGGGTGAGTGAGTGTGTGTGTGTGAGTGAGTGAGTGTGTGTGTGTGTCAGCGTGATTAACCATGAGTGTAAGTGAGTGAGTGGATGTGAGTGAGTGTTTGAGTGAGAGCAAGTGTGTGTGTGTGTGTGTGTGTGAAAGAGAGAGAGTTGGTGAGTGTGTGTGTGAGTGAGAGAGAGTGTTTGTGTTCTGTGCACGTTCTCTTGTTCTGATTCATCTCGTGTCTTCTTCTTTACCTCCTTCTGTTTCTGACTCTGTTAAACAGGAGTGTGTAGGTGTGTTTTACACTTATATAAATTGTCACATTATGCAATGTGTGTGTGTGTGTGTGTGTCTCTGTGTGTGTGTGTGTTTAGGCCGTATGGATTATGTAGAGCTCGATATAGACGTGAGATTATAGATTGTGGGATATTTCTGTCTGTGTGTGTGTGTGTGTGTGTGTGGATGTTGAATTCCTGTAAACACACTAAATATGTGGGTTTGTTTTCTTTAGAAGGAATGAGCTCAGGTCTTCAGCTGCTCTCAGGGACTCTGGATCATCAATATGTTCTGTATCTGTGTGTTTGTTCAGTGTCCGCACATGTGCAGTGACGAACAGAAATGAGATGTGGTGTCTGTGACTGCCAGTGCTGTGATTGGTCGTGTCTCCGCGTAATCTTAACATTTTTTATGAGTTGACTCTGTTTTCTTTGCGTTGTCAGCGTTTTCTCTGCATTTTCTGAACATTTTCTCTGTGTTGACTGCGTTATCTCAGCGTTGTCACAACATTTTCTCCACGTTGACTGCTTTTTCTCAATGTTTTCTCTGCATTTTCTTCATTCAATCTGTGTTGTCTCCATTTTCTCTGCGCTGTTGTAAGATTTTCTCTGTGTTGTCTCTGCATTGTCGTAAAATTTTCTGTTGTCTCAGCGTTCTCTACTTTTTCTGCATTTTCTCTGTGCTGTGTCTGTGTTGTCTCTGCGTTGTCTCAGCGTTGTTGTAACGTTTTCTTTGCATTGTCTCAACTATCTGTGGGATTTCTCTGCGCTGTCTCAGCGTTGTCTTCACATTTACTCTGTGTTCACTGCATTGTCTCAGCGTTTTCTCTTTTTCTGCATTTTCTCTGCGTTGTCTTCACATTTTCTCTCCGTTGACTGCGTTGTCTCCACTTTCTCTGCATTTTCTCTGTGTTGTCTCAACTTTCTCTGCGTTGTAACGCTTTCTCAAGATTTTTCTCTGCGCATTGACTGACTTTTCTCTGCGTTGTCTGTGTTGTCTCAGTGTGGACTCGAGTGGACTTGTGTCTTTATTATTGAAATTATCGGGCCCAGTGGATGAGGAACAGATTACTGTTTCTCTCTCAGACAGGAAACACACAGCGCTGAATTATTACACACATCATATGCTATTTTTACCAGTGCTGCTGTGACCAAACACTGCAGATTTAAGCACCTTATTCTGTAGATTTAAAATAAAACGAAAATAACTTTTCACTTTAATCTACTGTACCTTTCTACGGAGGCATATTGCATTCACTTGAAGAAAAAAAAATCTACTCTGTTTTTCTGAATTAACGAGTTAATTTTTCATGAGAAAAAAAAATTGCTCTGTTTTTCTGAATTAATGAGTTAATTTTTCATGGAATTTTTTTTTGCTCTGTTTTTCTGAATTAACGAGTTAATTCAGAAAAAACTGAGCAAAAACTTTTTTTCTCTCGAAAAATTAACTCATTAATTCAGAAAAACAGAGAAAAAAATATTTTGTCATGAAAAATTAACTCATTAATTCAGAAAAACAGAGAAAAACTTTTTTTCTCATGAAAAATTAACTCATTAATGCAGAAAAACAGAGAAAAACTTTTTTCTCATGAAAAATTAACTCATTAATTCAGAAAAACAGAGAAAAACTTTTTTTCTCATGAAAAATGAACTCGTTAATTCAGAAAAACAGAGCAAAAATTTTTTTTCTCATGAAAAATCAACTCATTAATTCAGAAAAACAGAGAAATTTTTTTTTTCTCATGAAAAATTAACTCATTAATTCAGAAAAACAGAGCCATTTTTTTTTTGAAAAATTAACTCATTAATTCAGAAAAACAGAGAAAAACTTTTTTTCTCATGAAAAATGAACTCGTTAATTCAGAAAAACAGAGCAAAAATTTTTTTTTCTCATGAAAAATCAACTCATTAATTCAGAAAAACAGAGAAAAAACTTTTTTCTCATGAAAAATTAACTCATTAATTCAGAAAAACAGAGAAAAATTTTTTTTCTCATGAAAAATTAACTCATTAATTCAGAAAAACAGAGAAAAACTTTTTTTCTCATGAAAAATTAACTCATTAATTCAGAAAAACAGAGCAAAAAAATAATTTCTCATGAAAAATTACTCATTAATTCAGAAAAACAGAGAAAATTTTTTTTTTCTCATGAAAAATTAACTCATTAATTCAGAAAAACAGAGTAGATTTTTTTTCTTCAAGTGAATGCAATACGCCTCCGTACCTTTCAGACTCATTTAGTTCTGTATGTAAATGAGCTGTGCCCTGATTGGCTGCTGGAGCTCAACAGTTGCTCATTTCTGCCGTATGCTAATGAGCTCATGGCTGTGATGTCATGAAGGTTTGTGAGTCAATCCAGTGCTGTTTTCCATCATGTGCGAGTGAGGTGTGTGTGTGTGTGTGTGTGTCCGTCAGGATGTTTATACTGCAGATTTCCGCTCTGCTCCGAATGTAAACAGATTCTCAGCGCACGCATCTGTTTGTGTCATTTTCTGCCAGACTTTCACCTGTAATATTAATATTTTGCGGCACAGCAGTTGTTCTAGTGTTTCACGGCTCTCTCTCTCTCTCTCTCTCTCTCTGAGCCGTCAGATTTCACCTGGATGTTTTTCTCTCTCGTCTGTGAACGTCTCTGCTCGTCTAAAGCTTAAAAATCATTTGTGATGTTTTCAAAAGCTGATTGTGTGTGTTAGTGAGATTCGTGTCAAACAACTCCTGTACAACAAAAAAGGGCTGTATTTACAATTTATGCATTAAAAATTTGTATAAATGTATATGCATGAATAATCGCTGAATACTTTAACCCATTTAGGCCTAAATAAACGCCTGCTAAAAAGAGGCCTTTTTATGCTTAAGTACTTTTCTGTGAACCCCTGCCCAAAACTAAGGGTTTCCAGAAATATTAGTCAAAATTTGTCAAAGCCTACTAAAATCTTAATTTCTCAGGCTCTATAGCAGATAAAAACATGATAAAAACATCAAAATGATGCAGGCGCGTTTGCCTGGCTTTAATGGTGACAACACACAGGCCGCTATCCTGTCTTAAAGCTAAATGCACACTGATGTGTGATCTGGTTTTAATGGGTTAATTGCATTTTTTATTTTACACACACACCGTGGCTCAGGGCGGGATGTATGATGGATTGAGATGTCGAACAGGTTAAAGAGTTTGTGCTGGGGAACATAACAGGGATCATTACACTGACAGCCTCCATATAAACACTCGTCAGTGTGCTAATGTGAGTAAATGCATAGGCTACACGTTTGCTCACACTGGACACCTTTATCAAAAGTGACATTTCAATCACGGTGTACGTGTCACTATTCACTGAAGCTCAAGCGTCACCGTGAGCTCCACAACTCAGAGAAAATGAGTATACAGTTAGTTAACTCATTATTAAATCCGACTGCGTCTTATTTTATATATATTTCTGCTGAAAGTTCATGTGGTAACATATTCTTCACCGTAAACGTGATCGTTCACCTAGAAATACAAACACAAAATAAGATATTTTCAAGAACAATATTGGACCCCATTGACTTTCATTGGATGGACTTGTTTCATCGACGCGAGGGTGAATAAATGATCATTTCAGACTGAAGTGTTGCTATTATAAACCATCAAAAGTGAAATATGAAGAGCAGAATATTACTTTAACCCTTCGTTTAGTGCTTGATGTGCAGGAGTATTTATAACCCGCGTGTGTAGCTTTCACCTTTAACTCGTTTATTTCTGTTCATCTGTATTAATAGATAAATGTGTGCAGAATTAACTCTTCCTAGGACGTAAGAACACTTGTTATAAAAGAGCTTGTTTAACTTAGTTTCTCTGATTTGACGTCATTTCTAAATTGTTAACAAACCGGTATGCTTGTTGTTTCTGCATTAAATTATAACATTGTTTAAATGAATATAATCTTTTTTGCTAACTGCAATCTTTTTATAACTTTCACTCTGTAAATTGTCATGTGTATTCATGAATTTTCTGTAAAGCTGCTTTGAAATGATGTGTATTGTGAAGTACATGTGAGATGAATTGATGCTCTCTTTCACTGCAGGCGGGTCCAAAGCCATGACATCAGAGGGGGAGGGGCCTGTCTCCGAAGGGGCGGAGCCACACGTGGATCTGCGTGCCTCTCCTGGCTGGGATGGGCTTGTTGATGAAGAGGCGGGGCCTGTGGAGCAGGAACAGGAAGTGGCTGATGATGTCAGCAGCGAGTTGAGCGCTCTGGTCGTCCCGTACCCTGAGTTGGCGCCCATCGTTTTCTTCTGCCTCAAACAGTCCACGTTTCCTCGCAGCTTCTGCCTGCGGATGGTGTCCAGCCCATATCCTTTACGCTGAAGAACACTGTGTGTGTGTGTGTGTGTGTGTGTGTGTTTCAGTTGCTCAATCACTTAGATAACGTTTCTTAGGGCCGCATATACACACAGTTACTCAAAGGTCTTTGGCAACCCGTCAAAATAAAAGCTTGGTTTAACTTGAAGAAAATAGGGCAGAAATATATTACTATTGTACAGTAGAATGTACTTCTCAATATTATAAGAATAATGGTAAATAAAAGTGATTTTTTTGATAAAAACTCAAAAATCCAGAAAAAAACATTTCATAGGGCTCTTATTGTAAAAAAAATAAAAAATAAATAATAATAATAATAATAATAATAATAAATGATGCTGTTAAAGTTTTCGAAAAAAAAAAAAAAAAATTAGATATGCTTTTTGATTATTAAAATTTAATAGTCCAGAAAAAAATTGACATGATTTTTTATTAAAATTGAATTCAACCATTACAACATTCCAGAAAAAGAAATGGAATTTTAGATAAAATAAAACAAGTTAAAATTTTATATTTTTGTAAAAATTGAATACATTCAATAAATTAGACATGCTTTTTAATTACTGTAATCGGTAAATACGGAATCTGAAGTAAAACAAAATGGAATTTGGGAGAAAAAGGCCTTATAACATCTGCAGTGTCGCACTGGTAAGCCCCGCCCACGGGCAGATCTCATTGGTCCAGAATACCTGCATATTAAATGTTCATGTCACAGCACTTTCCCGTTCGGCGTGTTCGAAACATGCGGTTTGACCGTCAGCTCACTGGACACGCTGGAGAACATCTTCTCAATCCCAGGATGACTTTCAGCACAACTGTGAATAATAATGAACCGCTTTCTGTGATGAAAATATAATGACACAATATGATGATAAATCAGCGGCGGAGGCGTACGCTTTAGCTGGTGTGTGCTTTTGTTCTGAGAATATAATTACAGTGTGTGTGTGAGAGATATTACAGCTGGATATTTTTCTTCTTAAAGATCGTTTTACTTATAATGTCTGTTTTTTCAGCTCAAATCTGAAATGTCAGTCTCACGTCAGATATAGTAACTCAGTTGGCAGATTATTGGTGTATTTCAGCCAGGAATCGCCCACTTAGACAGTCTGACTGGCATCTAAAGTGATTGAGATGTTTTTTATGTGATGCTGAGGTCATGTTTGTACAGATATGAGGTCAGATGCGGATAACTCGTGATGATGAAATTAATGTGGACGTGACTGCCGAAGATCTGATGTGATGAAAGTAGGGTTGCATGATTTCTCATTTTCAAAAAATCTCATTTTCAGACATTAAACCATCTAACTTTTGATGTAAAACCGCAGGTGAAGATGATTGGCAAATGTTTCGTTTTTGGAGCAGCTTTTACTGTGAGAATCTGAAAAAAACATTGACTGTAAATAAATATAGTGTTTTTGAAGCCCAAAGTGGGCGGAGCCAGCCATCGCCATCTTGGCCGTGCGTCACTCCTGGATAAACGTAAATGTAGTGACATCAGCTGTCACTCAATTGGCCACGCCCTTAATTATGCAGAACTTTAAGGCTTAATATAATTTAAACGGTTGAGTTATACAAATATTCACCCCCGTCACAGTCGTCATGAAGGGCAACATTAGCGATATAGACCAAAACCACTTTTAGCACCAGACTGGAAACATGTGTTTTCCTGCTGTAAAGTTGGCCATTTTAACATGCGGGTCTATGGGAGTGAGTCTCTTCTGCAGCGCCTCTAGTGGCCAGTGGAGGAACTGCAGGCTAACTCACTCAGTGTTGGATTCAAGAGAGAGACAGGATAGTTGCTGCTTGGAAATAAAACAACAAATCAGATGTTTGTGTGTAAATGAACACAGTTCTGCGCTTCACTCTGAAACTCGTAGCGCATGTTTGTATTCATTTACTTAAATTACAGCCTTTGCCAGGTGATAATTGTGCTGAAAATCAAACCATGTGACTAGATCCTCTTCAGATCGAGATCAACGACCCGATGACTGTGATTGACGTACGGATGATCCGCTGTCAGAATATGAACGTGCTGAATGGTCTGATCTGAATCTTTAGTGTCTCTCAGCTGGTGCTTGACCTCGCCAGACCTCAGTGTTAATGTGCAGAGATGACATCACTCTCTCTCTCTCAGTGTGTCGGTGTCTCTCGTCCTCAGTTCTCTTCTGTCCTCTCGCATTTCTTCAGTTCCAGCTGTGGATAATGTCGCTAAATGTCAGGCGTCTTTTATTAAGATGAGAATGGCTCAGGTGTGTGTGTGTGTGTGTGTGTGCTGGAATGATTCTTGTGATCACTGAGTCTCTCTGTTTGGGTGTTTTAAGTGTCTGTATTTGCTGGAATCACAGACGGTCAGGTTAGTTTGGAAACTGATGATGATAATCAGCCGCAGTGGAAGAAGTCATTTAAATAATGTTGCGACAGTCTCCATTAACTCGTTCCCCGCCAATTTGCGGCAATCCATGCTTTCACTATTATACAGTAGGTGGCGCTAGTGCACATCTTCTGAAAGAGTACAGAAACGAGCGATAGAAGACATGTAAAATATTCTCTGGCTTTTTCAGTCTCATTCGGTCTCAAATTTGTGATCTTGTGATCTGTTTTTTTTGACCGACCAGACATGAGAAACTCACGCTCAACCAATCGAGTGAGTTTTGCCTCTGAATAAGTGTTCAGGAAAACAGTCATTATTTAGTTAAATAGTCTTCCTCAAACTCCTGATGTGTTCAGGCTCTACTAGAACAGGTTTTCCCGCTTGAATGTTGATTATTCTCCTCATATTCTCCATTGTTGCGGCTCCTCTCTTCCCAGTCTGTCAGTAACGCTCTGTTTACTTCCTGTCTCTATGAAGCCCCTCCTCCTGAAAAGCACACTCTGATTGGTCGGCTGGAGCGGTGTGTTGTGATTGGTCGAGTGTGTTTGGGAAATGCCCCGCCCCTTTCCTTAACCGCCACTACTAACTAACTCAACCAGGCCCCGCCCCTTTATTCTGCGCATTAATTATTATAATGAGGAATATGACACTGATATAGAGGAGAACACACACATCAACATCACACACTGAAGACAGAAACAGATCCTCTTTACACTTATTGTAGGAGAATTAAGATTTTCCTGCATTGTGACGATATTCTTATGACACAATTCAACTTTAATGACTGTGTGTGAACAGACACTTTCCTTTTGTGTTTGTCTGTAATTCTCATTATTATAATTGGTTATTAGAGCCTTTTAGAACAGCATCATGACACGCCGAAGGCAGATGGAGATATAAGAAAGCGAGTCTGTGCTGCAGAAGTTCAGTTTGGACTCGTGTGTGTGTGTGTTTGAGAGCGGAGTGAAGTCGAGCTCCTCATCCATCATTAACAGCCTGGCGTCCTCCATTCGGCTCACCTTATTTATTTTTTCAATATCTTTGTTCTATTTATTCTCCCGCTTTCAATTACGACCCACAGCAGCTGTTATTGCCATGGAGATTGAGAGACCACACACACACACACACAGCACGACTCAACTTGAATCAGTGTGTGTGTGTGTGTAGGTTAGTTCTTTGAGTGTTTAATCTGAAGTTGTCAACAGTCGTCAGTGTTTGGGGATTTTCATTGTTTCTCAGATATTCAGCATCACGTCTCTGAAGGAGAAGTGTGTTCAGTGTTTCAGTCGGGAATATTTGCGTTTGTGAGGCGATCGTTTCACTTCGGGAGACAAATTTGGACAAATTTAGAGTGATGATTTGGAGAAAAAAGTCGAAACGTCGTCCTGTATTCCTCAAGTTTTAGCAGCGGCTCGTCTGTGTGTGTGTGTGTGTTTAAATGTGAAAGATTAAGGGCTGGATTCATCTGTTTCACAGACGGCATCAGAAATCAAAGGGAAACGATTCACCTGCACAGACGGAGAAACACACACACACACACACACACCTGCACAGACGGAGAAACACACGCTGAATGAGAGCGATGAGAGAGATCTGAGCGTCAGAATGAATGCTGACATTCAAAGAGCAACAGAGACACTCATTAGCAGTACAAATCTCTTTACTGGGGATATTTATAATGCAATTAACCCACAACACACACACTCTTATGTACACACTCACACACATTTGCATACACACACATATACTGTATATGCATGCACACATATACGCATGCACACTCACACATACTCGTATATACACACACACACACACTCTCATATGCGCACACACACACACACTTCAATGAAAGAAATGCCATTTTAATTAATAATGGTGCAATTTAAAATATTATGCGATTAAAAACAAGTCAGCCCTGCGAACCAATGTGTTGATTTGCTAAAAGTGTATTTTGTCATCTTTCATTAACAAAAGATGCAGACTTAAAAATCTGTCTGTAAAGTCATCAGGAAAGAGATGGTGATGGCGCAGTGGATGAGACACAGGACACTTAACCCCTAGTTGACCTCTGACATATACAGCAATTGTATGTGAATGTAAATGAAAGTGAAGTTGCGCTGCTCTTCTCTCCTCTAGTGTGTCGTATATCGAGTGAATCGCTTCAGGAACAAGAACAAATGTGGGCGGGGCTTGATTGTGTCTGTGGGGAGTTGATTGGACGGCTGTGGTTTGCGATTGGCTGTTCTCATGTGAGTGACAGGTTATAGCCCCGCCCTCGTCATCAGAGAAGAGAGGAACTGATTCTCATTCAACATTATGAACACTATGATGATGATGTGCTGCCATAAATCATTTGCGCAGTAAAACGCGCTCCTCTCTCCCGCTGCCGACGGCAACAGAACCCCGCGAGCTTTCAGAACCCGTCCTGTTGCTGTGGCAACAGAAGAAAGAGCGGGAGACGTGTGTGTGTGTCTCCTCGGAGAGACTGTGTTTCAGATGCAGAAGAACACAAATGAAATCAAACTAATGTGTGTGTGACAGAGGGAAACTCTGAACTGAAACACACACACAATCAGAAACATAATAATAATATTTACATATTCTTATCTTTGAGCTGCATTAGAGGTGATGTACAAATACAATGTGGCATTTTTATTAAAAAATGAACACTATCATACTGCAAGTGTTTCAGCAATTAATACTTTTATTCTGCTAGGACGCATTAGATTGATCAAAAGTGACAGTAAAGACATTCATAATGTCATTTGAACTTTCTCTTCATCAAATACAGTTTCCAGAAACTTTACAAAAAAAAATTAAACTTAAAAAAAAAAAGAAATGCAAAACTTAAAGTCACTTACCCAGCTTTTGAACGGTAGCAGTTATAATTAAAATTACGGATTTAATCATTTAAATTAATTTCACAATTTGCAAGGTAAATTAGATGGAAATCACATTAGTTGGGGTTCATGAATCGCATCATCACCATCTGACCATTTTAAATCAACTAAGGTGTGTGTGTGTGTGTGTGTAACAGGTTTTCTGACACAGTCGTGTTCTTCCACATGATTCTTATATTAGTATTAAACAAAACAAATGTTGTTGTTGATAGAATAATAATAGAGTTAATTTAAGATCTTCAGCTTCTATTTCCGAGCGCAGCTATTCGCTGATGCGTTTATATGTGTCCGTCAACACCGGTAATAGATCAGGTGTGTGTGTGTGTGTTTACAGTAACACAGTGCTTTAAGAATATCCAGATTTCCTCATGTTTGATCTCCACCTGAAGGGATTTTCTGTTGTGTTTCGCTGTGTGTCGGAGGTTTTGAACCTTCATGTTCAGCTCGCGTCTCATGTCGTTGTCCAGAGAGTGTGTGAGTAACGGCACTGTCACTCTTCATAGTCCTCCTCTGGGAAAGGTCACTTAATAAGGGCCCTCAGTAGTGCTGATGGAGTCTGCTCACTAATGCAGAGAATCACACGCGGAGGACAGAAGAGTCCTGTGTTCACTATAGTGTGTGTGTGTGTGTGTGTGTGTGTGTGTGTGTGTGTGTGTGTGAGACTGAGGAACGGTTTACAGATGGACCCTCTCCTCTATAGCAGGGCTTTCAGTCTGTTACCACATCCTAACACTCAAAAGTCATCTATCTTTTACTGACGCCCAATCTATACTCTGAAAAATGTAAATCATACGTACCGTATGTAATTAGTGAATCTGTGTGTGTGATCAGTGCTCTCCTTAACTCCTGCTGGACGTGGTTCGAGCGTGTGAGTATGATGGTGATCCTGCTGAACTGTGTGACGTTGGGGATGTACCAGCCCTGCGAGAACATCGACTGCTCCTCGGACCGCTGCCAGATCCTGCAGGTCAGTGTGTGTGTGTGTGTGTGTGAGCCGTCTAATAACTCATCTCGCGAGAACCAGCACGTTAAACACACTTCAGATCTTATGTTCAAACACACACTCTCAGAAGATTCGTCATCTAGAGACTCATCATCAGAGCTTTGTGTTAATTAGCGGATCATTGGTTTAATTACTCTTATGCTCTCTCCTGTCAGAGTTATTTCTACAGCGCTTTAATCATTTGTCAACAAACAAGTATTCGTTACTTCAGTCAGTGACCACACAGTGTCTGCATTAAATATATTTTTAATTAATACATTTTCGCTAACTGTTAATCGGTAATTTCTGAAATGCCATAATTTATCTCTGAAAACAGAATCACTGATTCTGTAAAGCTGCTTTATGAATTGAATTTATACAACACAGATTGTTTCACAGTAATAAACAGTAAAGGAACAGAATCACTGATGCAAACTTCATCAAACACGTGACAAATTCTATTCCAGCGATAAGCAGCTCTACAAAAACAAGTGTCAATTCAGTTAGTTGTTGATTCAGTTCAGTTCAATGACTGTCAGCATTACAAAGTGCATCACTTATGAAGTGAAGTTGAAACCAGCTGTAAAGCAGAAGAGAATAGTGTCTTTGTTCTCATCTGATAGTTCTGAATATATGAGTGAATATGAGGTGTGTTTTAAACGCAGGCCTTCGACGCCTTCATCTACATCTTCTTTGCGCTGGAGATGGTGGTGAAGATCGTGGCTCTGGGGATCTTTGGCCAGCGCTGTTATCTGGGCGACACCTGGAACAGACTGGACTTCTTCATCGTGATGGCCGGGTGAGAAGGTTTCTTATGTTCGGTGCTTAAACACACGTGTTAAATGGGTTTGATTCCTGAACACCTGAACACCCGAACACCTGAAAACCCCAACACCTGAACACCCTAACACTCGAACAGCCAAACACTCGAACACCCCAACACCTGAACACCCAAATACTCGAACACCCAAACAACCTAACACATGAAATGAACACCTAAACACATGAACACCCAAACAAATGAACACATGAACACCCGAACAAACACCTGAACACTCGAACACCTGAACAAACAGCTAAACATCTGAACAAATACCTAAACACCTGAACCACTGAACAAACACCTAAACACATGAACACCTAAACAATCAAACACTTAAACACCCAAACACATGAACACCTGAACACATGAACATCTAAACACCCAAACATCTAAACACATGAACACCTAAACACCTGAACATCTGAACATCTAAACACATGAACATCCAAACACCTAAACACCCGAACACACAAACACCTAAACACCTGAACACCTGAACAAACATCTCAACACCTGAACACACAAACACCCAAACACCTGAACATCTAAACACCTAAACACCTGAACACACAAACACCTAAACACCTGAACACCTGAACAAACATCTCAACACCTGAACACACAAACACCCAAACACCTGAACATCTAAACACCTAAACACCCGAACACACAAACACCTAAACACCTGAACACCTGAACAAACATCTCAACACCTGAACACACAAACACCCAAACACCTGAACATCTAAACACCTAAACACCTGAACACCTAAACAGCCGAACACCTGAACAAACATCTCAACACCTGAACACCTAAACACCTGAACATCTAAACACCTGAAATATACAAACACCCAAACACCTGAACAATCAAACACACAAACACCTAAACACCCAAACCCCTGAACACCTAAACAGCCGAACACCTGAACAAACATCTCAACACCTGAACACCTAAACACCTGAACATCTAAACACCTGAAATATACAAACACCCAAACACCTGAACAATCAAACACCCAAACACCTAAACATCTAAACACCTGAACACCTAAACACCTGAACATCTAAACACCTGAACACCCAAACACCTGAACAAACAGCTAAACATCTGAACAAATACCTAAACACCTGAACCACTGAACAAACACCTAAACACATGAACACCTAAACAATCAAACACTTAAACACCCAAACACATGAACACCTGAACACATGAACATCTAAACACCCAAACATCTAAACACATGAACACCTAAACACCTGAACATCTGAACATCTAAACACATGAACATCCAAACACCTAAACACCCGAACACCTGAAAACCCCAACACCTGAACACCCTAACACTCGAACAGCCAAACACTCGAACACCCCAACACCTGAACACCCAAATACTCGAACACCCAAACAACCTAACACATGAAATGAACACCTAAACACATGAACACCCAAACAAATGAACACATGAACACCCGAACAAACACCTGAACACTCGAACACCTGAACAAACAGCTAAACATCTGAACAAATACCTAAACACCTGAACCACTGAACAAACACCTAAACACATGAACACCTAAACAATCAAACACTTAAACACCCAAACACATGAACACCTGAACACATGAACATCTAAACACCCAAACATCTAAACACATGAACACCTAAACACCTGAACATCTGAACATCTAAACACATGAACATCCAAACACCTAAACACCCGAACACACAAACACCTAAACACCTGAACACCTGAACAAACATCTCAACACCTGAACACACAAACACCCAAACACCTGAACATCTAAACACCTAAACACCTGAACACACAAACACCTAAACACCTGAACACCTGAACAAACATCTCAACACCTGAACACACAAACACCCAAACACCTGAACATCTAAACACCTAAACACCTGAACACACAAACACCTAAACACCCAAACCCCTGAACACCTAAACAGCCGAACACCTGAACAAACATCTCAACACCTGAACACCTAAACACCTGAACATCTAAACACCTGAAATATACAAACACCCAAACACCTGAACAATCAAACACCCAAACACCTAAACATCTAAACACCTGAACACCTAAACACCTGAACATCTAAACACCTGAACACCCAAACACCTGAACAAACATCTAAACACCTGAACTGATGAAGCGGGATGATGTGGGTTCGTCACTCAAAGCTTCTCAGTTCATGTCAGTAGTGTTTCATGATGCTGAGTATTTTTGAGTTTTACTTGCTTTCAAAAGTTGAGAATATTTAAATTTTGTCAATTCAAATACATTGAACAAATCCAGGAAAATCAATGTAATATATTTTTGTTAAAAATATTTTATATTATTATTTTACACATTTGCATGATCCTGCTCTGTTACAACTACAGTAGTTCAGATGTGTGTGCGTAGGTGTTTTTTTTTTTTTTGAGAATAACCCGTTCATTGCTGTGTTTACAACATTAATGTCTCATTTAACCCCACAGACCCCCAGCTCTCGATGCTCAGCTCAGTCCTTCATCAGGACTGTGGTCACTCACTGAAACGCACTGATATACTGTAGTACATGTGATCCGCTGCGTATCAAACCTTCTGTTTCACTGACGTGTGTGTTTTATAGAGACTCTGACCAGTCTGTAAATCAGTGTGTGAAAGCAGGACAGATGGAGATCTTTAATGAACGCCGGCTCTGTGTTTGCATGTGTGTGAATATGTTGAGCATACGATCAGATGCCAGAGATCATCACACCAGCTGTGTGTGTTTGAGGAGTTTCTTCTGGAGTGTGTGTGTGTTTGAGGAGCTTCTGGTGGAGATTCAGACTGCTCTATTAGACGCATGAAATGTGTATTTTTAACGTGTGTGTGTGTGTGTGTTTAGGGTGGTGGAGTATTCGCTGGACCTGCAGAACATCAACCTGACGGCTATCCGGACGGTGAGAGTCCTGCGACCGCTCAAAGCCATCAACAGAGTCCCCAGTGAGTCCACAGCTTCTAAACTCTTCACTTCAGCTCACACACACACACACACACACACACAGCGCTTGAAGACTAGACCTCCGAAAGCCAGAAACTCCTCCACTCGTCCTCACATCTGCGCCTGTCACACAGATCTCGCAGAGTTTGCTCAAGCTGTGACTCGTGGAATCAAACTAAGGCTTTTGAGTTTTGTGATTAATTTTTTAATAAGGTTTTGTGAAAAATATTGAAAGATCCTGAGCAGAGATGAACCGTTTTTGAGTCTGTGAGAAAGCATTAAAGGGATAGTTCACTTTGAAATTAATTTTTGATATGTTTTATCTTACCTCAAGGGCATCCAAGATGTAGGCGTCTTTGTTTCCACAGTATTTTCAATTTTGACATTTTTCAGTCAAACCGATGTTGTCTATCAGTCATACACTGGAGGCTAAGGGGGTCCACCAAAGAGAAGTCCAAATTAAACATGATTTAATGACTCGTAAATGTAAGTACACATTGATGGCCTAAGACACGAAACGAGCGGTTTGTGTGAGAAAACCAACAGTATTTATATCGTTTTTACCTCGTGTAATCACAGTGATCTGAATCTGTTGTTCAATGTCCAACTGAACCGAACTGAATCAGTTCAATGTTACGCCGGAAGTGATCGCTTGCGTGTGACGTCACTCAATATTTACACGGAGATTTCGGAAGTTTTACCTTTAATTAAACATATTTAGATATCCCGAAATCGTCTTCCGTTGCGGTTTCCCGTAGATCTAAATATGTTTAGTGAAAGGTAAAACTTCCCAAATCTCTGTATAAACAAAGAGTGACGTCGATCACTTCCAGACCGAAGCGCCCGTGCCGTCAGATCATTTTGTCATGGCTGTGATTACACGAGGTAAAAACGATTTAAATACTGTTGGTTTTCTCACACAAACTGCTCGTTTCGTGTCTTAGGCCATCAATGTGTACTTACATTTACGAGTCATTAAATCATGTTTAATTTGGACTTCTCTGTGCTGCTCTTTGGTGGACCCCCTTAGCCTCCAGTGTATGACTGATAGACAACAACGGTTTGACTGAAAAATGTCAAAATTGAAAATACTGTGGAAACAAAGACGCCTACATATTGGATGCCCTTGAGGTAAGATAAAACATATCAAAAATTAATTTCAAAGTGAACTATCCCTTTAACTTAAATGAATATAATACAAATCTGGCAACTGGTCAACATTAGACAAACATATTGGCCCGATTATTCATAAAGGAGTCATGGCCATGCAAATTACAGGAGTTTCCCGGGAGAAATAACAAACCAGGAGGAGTCCGGGAGATGGTCTACTGTATGTATCTGGATAACTATTAATATGTTTGTGTGTGTGTGTGTGTGTGTGTGTGTGTGTCAGGCATGAGGATCCTGGTGAATCTGCTGTTGGACACACTGCCGATGTTGGGGAACGTTCTTCTGCTCTGCTTCTTCGTCTTCTTCATCTTCGGCATCATCGGTGTTCAGTTGTGGGCGGGGCTTCTGCGCAACCGCTGCTACCCGGAGGACAATTTCACCCTGTGAGTCTGAACGCCTCTGACACACATCTGCAAAGTTTCAAACATCAAATGTACAGATAAATGAAGTTATTGAGGAGGAAAGAAGTGATCCTGAAGTGAAACGAGTCGTCAGTAATTCACTTCCTGCTGATCCTGTAGGTGTGTAACTCATTAACATAATGCCAGCCTGTGGTCCTGATTGGCTGATCAGCATCTCTTAGCTCCGCCCTCAAACACTAGTGTATCTGAGACTGGGAGAGTTTGGTTCAGAAGACGCTGTTTTCTAATATTGAGACGGAGAAACACACGCCATCGTCACTGTTCGTATCACTGTGAGATTCAGATATGATAATGAGCGTTTGCTTTCTGACCAATCACAGCAGAGCAGCTCTCAGAGAGGCGGAGCTTAGAGAGCGTTTCAGACACAGAGAGAATTTTGTATTTGGATACATGTAAGTCTTATGTAGGAGATTAAATTAGGATGTTTTAGGGCACTTTAACCCGTGCTGGTTTTCGTCCTCCTGATGGTTGTCTGCTTCTTCTTTCTGACTGGTTTCTGAGTTTCTATTCACATCCCTGAAGGCTCTCGTGGGGTTTGAGGGCCGGCGTAAACTCAGAGACATCAGGGAATCGGTCATGCTGATCCCTCATTAGAGTGCACTGTAGATCCCTCACAAGCGCACTTCAGTCGCGGACGCATCTTTCTGTGTGACGTATGAAAGGAGCAAGCGCTCACCGGGTTAAACATATATCCAGAAAATAATGCAATTCACATAATGCATGGTTAAAATCCTAAAATCACAATGTAATGGAAGTAGCGACAGATCTTTTTTCAAGTGTAATCGATAATAAATCAGTAAATCTGGGAAAAATCACAGCAGAAGTCATGCTTCTCTTACTCAGTATTTTTTTTATCTGATTTAATCAAGATGGATTTGCTAAAGTAGTAAATGCTGTAAGATATTAAGTCTTGTTGTCTGGGGGAAAACATCTAAATAACAGAGTTTTTGCTTAAGACAAGCTCAATTATCTGCCAATGGGGACGGAAAATAATGTTAATTCAAATGGATTTTCCCCCCAGAAAAAAAACATAAAATCAATGACATTTTACCCGTCTAGTAAAAGCTTCTTGATGTAAGAATATTTAGATATTTTGACTGGAAACAAGACAAAAATACTGAGTAAGAAAAGCATGACTTCTGCTGTGATTTCTCCCAAATTTATTTATTTATTATGGACGTCACCGACTAAAAACTGAGATGAACAAACAAATCATTCCCAAAATGAATAAAAGTAACAACATGCACATCCAAAATAGATTTTTTTTCTAAATGCGTTGATTTTATTGTGAATGATTCGTTTGTGCGGGTATAATTTTTATTTATAAGATCTATAAACCTCATAATTTTTCAATTTTCATTTCATGCCGACTTTACAAGACTGAAACCGTATAATCGCGCCGCTCTAATCTGCTAAATGCAACAATACGCCGTGATATTAAATATTAGCATCCTGATTTTCTGAAAGCTGCTTTGAAATAATGTGCATCCTGCAAAGCGCTGTTCAGATAAGATCGACTGACTTTAATGCTCATAAAAGTTCATTTTTCTTTAAATGTAAAATATACTTTTGTATTTCTTGCTACTGAGAAATATGAGCTGAACAATCTCTCTCTCTTTCCCTCCCTCGTTCTCTCGCTCCTCTAATGTTTCTCTGTGATGAGTGATGGCACGCAGCAGGGGCTTCTGGGAGAATTACGGCTTTGACCTTGTTATGCCACAAATGTGCCGGCTGTGATAATGGAGGGTGTGTGTTTCAGCGTTAGGAGAGCAGCACACACAGATTCACCAGAATAACACTTTAGCCTCACTGTGAGATCACACACACACACACACACACATGTTGATGAAGAGTTTTTTTTCAGAATAAATGTTACAGGTATTATTGTGAATGATTATTTTTATATAGAGTTCAGTTAGGGGAATTGATTGGATGGTTGTGGTTTGCTATTGGCTGATCTCATGTGAGTGACAGGTTATAGCCCCGCCCTCGTCATCAGAGAAAAGAAGACATGGAAGAGAAACTGATTGTCATTCTAAATTATTAACACTATAATGATGATGCGCACCCATAAATCATGTACAATAAACATTTATTATCAATATCAATAGTCAAAATCATCATTTATTAATAGTTTTTTTAAAATCAAAGTTGTTTTAGTTAATGCAGATATAAAAGCTGTAATAAGTATATTGCTCATTGTTAGTTTATAAGCTAGTGCATTATCGAATGTTAGACGTTTTTCCCCTTTTGTAACCTTTTTTGTATAATGTCATCTGTGTTGGGTAAGTTACTCTAAAAAAGTAATTAATTACTAGTTACTAATTACCTCTTCAACAGTGTAATTAGATTACTGTACTAATTACTCTCTCTAAAAAGTATTTAATTACTTTTAATTACTAATTACTGTCAAAATCCCATATCAATCTCAACCAGATGAATAATACAAGGATAGACATGAATCTGTTTTAATTCTTTCAAATAAATACTATAAAATTGCATGAATTATCCTTAAACTGACCAAGGAGAAGGTTACATTATAAAAACATACTTTAACATCAGACAATACATTTTGATGTTAAACCCACTATTGTTTTATGTCTGATCTCATGACATTTCACACTTTTTTCATACATATTTTACAATAATTCATACGAAATTGTACGAGTGCGATTTAGACGCCTCATAAAATGCATACAAATCGCTGTGAGATCGGATTGATCCATACACAGTATTTACCTCAATTACATCAGAAGTAACTGTAATTAAATTACAGATAAATTAAGAGTAATCCCTTACTTTACATTTTCAAGGGAAAAGTAATTAAATTACAGTAACTAATAACCTAGTAATTAGTTATACCCAACACTGACTGTCATAACTGGATCTTCGGGTGAAAGTTTCTCCGATCATTTAGTGCGTTTAAACTCCGCCCCTTTGTTACGATTGACCACAAACGTGCACTCAGACTCAGACCCGCCTCTATTTCTGAGTGCCACGCCCACATCTCAACATCCAATCAACAACTGACGGAACGAAACCAAGTCTCCGCCCTACATTTCCCTCTTTTTTGATATTCATTGGATGTATGTCAGTATATTTCTTTACCTGTAAGGTGTTCTCGGTACTCTATCTCGCCGCAGGATTGTGATCTCTAATCTCCTGTCTTACTTCTGCTCTATTTTTAACACATCTCTGTCCCATCGGTCTTTATCAGAGCCCACTGAACCCGAGACGCTCGAGAACGGCAGCTTTAATAACCACTGACTCCAGCAGACGTCACACACACACACACACACACACACTCAGACTGGGAATCTGATGAACACACTCGCGCTCAAAAGTTGGCACACCTTCAAAAAGTGTTTCTGAGAGAGTTTCTTATATTACAGTAAAACAGTGTACTATTACTCCAGTGTAAATCTGTTTTCTATGTGAATATGAAGAGTTCAGATGCAAAAGCCTCTAAATGCCATTTGAAATTTTCTTCTAGAATGATCATTTTTATCAAGCTTGTATATTTAAGTTCAGTGATTTCACTTAAATGGCAATGATAATTACCTATTAATTGTTATTTAAGTGAAATTACTGAACTTAAATATACAAGTTTGATAAAAATCATCATTAAAGAAGAAAATTTCAAATGGCATTTAGAGGCTTTTGCATCTGAACTCTTCATATACAGTAAAGTGTCATTTATTCCTGAGTTTATCATCATTACTCCAGTCTTCAGTCTTCAACTTTATCATTCTGTTGCTCTGTCTGGAGATGCTGACGTAGATCACTGAACGCTCGGCCTCTCTTTCATGATATTTGTCCTCTGTAATCTTCTGAAATATCATTTGATTTGCTCTGAGTGTTTGATCTCTCGGCTTTATTAAAAGCGTCTCGATGGCACCTGTGTGATCGTAGAGAAGGAATCGCTAATAAAACCTCTGACCCTCTCGGCTCTGTTAAACCATCGCTGTGTGTTTCTGTTCTCTTTATATTCCACAGAAATACTTCATTTATCATACAGTATAATAAGGATCATGTGACACCGAAGACTGGAGTAATGATGCTTTGATCATGGGAATAAAATCATTTTCTTATAGAAAACTGTTATTTTAAATTGTCATGATATTTAGCAATATTACTGTGCGTGTTTAATCAAATAAATGCAGGTTTGGTGAGCAGAAGAGACTTCTTTTAAAAGCATTAAAAATCTTGCCGATCCGAAAGTCTGTGACTCGCGTCTCCTGTGTGGAGTTCAGATGATGGCCTAAGCTGGTGTGTTGTTCCTCTCAGCTCTACAGGTGTGGCACTGCCCGCCCCGTATTACTCTCCCGACGAGGAAGACGAGCGGCCCTTCATCTGCTCTCTGCCTCAGGATAACGGGATCATGTCGTGTGCAGACGTTCCGGCTCGCCGTGTTTCGGGACATCAGTGCTGTCTGGACGTGGATGATCTCCTACATCATCAGGCTCTGGGTCTCGTGACCGAACCCTTCATCAACGCCAGCGCCTTCGTACCCGGACTCTGCGTCAACTGGAACCGCTACTACACACACTGCCACACCGGACACAAGAACCCGCACAAAGGAGCCATCAACTTCGACAACATCGGATACGCCTGGATCGTCATTTTTCAGGTATTTTGTCCCGGGAGACTGCGGAGCCGCAGCTCGTATGATGTGATTGATGTGCTTTGTGCCAAATTTGGACTTATTGGAAGAGAAATCTTTTCCCAGAGAATAACTGTGTGAGGTGTTTTTCTGCTAATGATGGTGTGTTTAGGTTATTACTCTGGAGGGCTGGGTGGAAATCATGTATTACGTCATGGACGCTCACTCATTCTACAACTTCATCTATTTTATTCTGCTGATTATTGTAAGTACACACACACACACACACACACTCAATCTCACACAGATTTATGAGTCAGTTCTAAGAGCAATATATTTGACATGCTGATGATTCATTTTACTGATATTGCCTGTCTGATATTTTTAACCAGCTTATTGAGTCAGTTCACCTGATTTTACTATTAATAGATGCAAATATTCCCGAGACATTCAGTTTGTAGTTTCTTACATGGCCATCCCATAATAACCCAGCAGAGGTTTCTACCTGTTTTGTCAAGTGTGTTTGCAGTGAGACAGGAGTGTATTTGCAGTGAGACAGGTGTGTGTCTGCAGTGAGACAGGTGTGTGTTTGCAGTGAGACAGGTGTGTGTTTGCAGTGAGACAGGAGTGTATTTGCAGTGAGACAGGTGTGTGTCTGCAGTGAGACAGGTGTGTGTTTGCAGTGAGACAGGTGTGTGTTTGCAGTGAGACAGGAGTGTGTCTGCAGTGAGACAGGAGTGTATTTGCAGTGAGACAGGAGTGTATTTGCAGTGAGACAGGTGTGTGTTTGCAGTGAGACAGGAGTGTATTTGCAGTGAGACAGGTCTGTGTTTGCAGTGAGACAGGAGTGTATTTGCAGTGAGACAGGTCTGTGTTTGCAGTGAGACAGGTGTGTGTTTGCAGTGAGACAGGTGTGTGTTTGCAGTGAGACAGGAGTGTATTTGCAGTGAGACAGGAGTGTATTTGCAGTGAGACAGGTGTGTGTTTGCAGTGAGACAGGTGTGTGTTTGCAGTGAGACAGGTGTGTGTCTGCAGTGAGACAGGTGTGTGTCTGCAGTGAGACAGGAGTGTGTTTGCAGTGAGACAGGTGTGTGTTTGCAGTGAGACAGGTGTGTATTTGCAGTGAGACAGGTGTGTGTTTGCAGTGAGACAGGTGTGTATTTGCAGTGAGACAGGTGTGTGTTTGCAGTGAGACAGGTGTGTATTTGCAGTGAGACAGGTGTGTGTTTGCAGTGAGACAGGAGTGTATTTGCAGTGAGACAGGTGTGTGTCTGCAGTGAGACAGGTGTGTGTTTGCAGTGAGACAGGAGTGTGTCTGCAGTGAGACAGGAGTGTATTTGCAGTGAGACAGGAGTGTATTTGCAGTGAGACAGGTCTGTGTTTGCAGTGAGACAGGTGTGTGTTTGCAGTGAGACAGGTGTGTGTTTGCAGTGAGACAGGAGTGTATTTGCAGTGAGACAGGAGTGTATTTGCAGTGAGACAGGTGTGTGTTTGCAGTGAGACAGGTGTGTGTTTGCAGTGAGACAGGAGTGTGTTTGCAGTGAGACAGGAGTGTATTTGCAGTGAGACAGGTGTGTGTTTGCAGTGAGACGGGTCTCCGTTTTGACTGTCTTTCTCTCTGGATCGCTGCCTAACTCCACAGGTGGGCTCTTTCTTCATGATAAACCTGTGTCTGGTCGTCATAGCGACTCAGTTCTCGGAGACGAAGCAGCGCGAGCACCAGCTGATGCAGGAGCAGAGAGACGCCTGTCTGTCCTCCAGCACACTGGCCTCGCGGGCCGAACCTGGCGACTGCTACGAGGAGCTCTTCCAGCTCGTCTGCCACGTGCTCCGCAAGACTCGCCGACGCCTCGCCGCGTTCCTCGGAGCGCTCTGCCGAACACACACACTGCAGAAAACACACGCCAACGGAAGGAGAAACAGCCTCCAGCAACAGGGTGAGAAGAGGAGAGGGACTGAACAGTCACATGATGGAGTGATATATTTCCCAACATATGAATGATCAATAAATTAAATGATTTAACAGTATTTTTGAAAATGTACTGAATAATACATAAGGAATGTTTTTGTCCTCATTTATTAATGTTTTAAATGTATTAATATATAGTAATACATGGTCAATGCACATATTGCAGTATACATAATCACTAGTTCCCCATATATGGAAATGTATTATGCTATATATTGTGTCATGTTCCCATATGTTTGTGTTCTGTAAGGGAACTCTGAGCACTTCTCTCACTGCACCGCAGATGGAACCACACCTCCCGCATCAGCAGCCAATCAGGAGACAGAGGAGGAGGCAGCAGAGAAGAAGGGGGCAGGTCGGGGGTGGAGCCAAGAGCTGTGGGCGGAGACGAGGGTCAAACTGTGGGGCATCGTGGAGAGTAAATACTTCAACAGAGGAATCATGGTGGCCATCCTCATCAACACCATCAGCATGGGCATTGAGCACCATGAACAGGTCACACACACACACACACACATACACACATACAGGAGGTTTTTATATAGACTTATTACACGGCTCTGTGGAATACTTGATTCTGATTGGTCAATCACTCATCCAGCGGTATATTATTCCGTGTAGTTTGATCTCGCCGCTGAAACCGCTCTCTCCGCGCAAGCTTTGCGTTTAAAGGCCTAATGAAATATTTGAACTCAGATCAATATTTCCTGTCAAATTATTTACTAATGTGGCAAGAGTCTGTGTAATAAACGGATAATGTAGCCTACATCCAGCCGGTTGTTATCTCAGAATAAACCCCTTCAGGCTGATGAAGACTTGATCCTGATCTCCGTCGGGAGATAACGACCGGTTGGATGTACATTATGATGAAAGCTAAAGCTAAAGCTCAGCCCAGAGCATCACTGACCGGAGGATATCAGCTGATGATCTTTCATTACTTCAGTTAATGGTGTGTTTCATGCTCTTGTTCTCTCTGTGTGTGTGTGTGTGTCCAGCCAGACGAGCTCACTAATGTTCTGGAGATCTGTAACATCGTCTTCACCAGTATGTTTGCTCTGGAGATGATCCTGAAGCTCACGGCGTTCGGTGGCTTTCAATACCTGCGCAATCCCTACAACATCTTTGATGGGATCATCGTCATCATCAGGTACCAGCGAGACACCCGCTGCGCTCTAGATAAACACGTCACACTTACGAGCCGTGGAAAAACTTTAAAACCACTGTGTTGCTTCATATTTTGGTCGTACATTTGGTTTTTCAGAATTCTTTGATGAAAAGAACAGCATTTATTTGAAATACAAATAGATACATATATTTACTGTCACTTTTGGTCAGTTTAATGTTTTCTTGCTGAATAAAGGTAATAATTTTGTTAAAAGAAATCGTACTGACTTCACCTCATCTTTCAATCTTTGTTTGCATCAACAAGGAAAGATAATACTGTTTTCAGTAATGTGTTTTTGCAGATGAATAGAAGAGCTTGAACCAAAACACAAGCATCACAATTACCTCCATCTCTCTCTGTGTGTGTGTGTGTGTGCAGTGTGTGTGAGATCGTGGGTCAGTCTGACGGAGGTCTGTCGGTGCTGAGGACGTTCCGGTTGCTGCGTGTGTTAAAGCTGGTTCGCTTCATGCCGGCGTTGCGCAGACAGCTGGTGGTTCTGATGAAGACTATGGACAACGTGGCCACGTTCTGCATGCTCCTCATGCTCTTCATCTTCATCTTCAGGTGTGTGTGTGTGTGTGTGTCACCCTTATTTATACAGAACGCAAACTTTGAAACAGGATCCAAAGTGCAAGATATGAACATTTTTGAAAAACGTGATCATCTCCGTGTGAACCTCAAAAACGTGAATCTGTGTGTGTGTGTGTGTGTGTGTTTCCCTCTTCAAGGGCATTTTGAGACATGCAACTGAAGAGACGTCCTTGACTGTGTGTACATTCACCACATAATAAGATTTATAAGATATAGACAATATTGACAATAGTGTGTTTGTGACAGACATGGATGATGTTTTCATGCACAGACTCATAATCAGCGTCAGATTTTAGGGGTCGTGAAGAGTTCGTGTTGACAGCATTGCATGACATGAATATAATGCAGTGTATCGATGGATGAAATCATTGTATGAAGACACTTTAGACACGCAAGCGAAAAAAAAAGATTAAAGCGTGTCCGTTCACACTCAATTGTGTATCTGTGCAAAAATAGCCATAATTTTTGGCGCATAATCAGAATAATGAAACAATTTGCTAGTAAACGAGAGTGAAGAGGTTTGTCTTGTCATGTAAATATCTGACTTCATATCTTCAGTTAATTTTCTTCTTCAGTAAATGTATCTTGAATGTTTGGATTCTTGTGCTGGAGAACAAGAGAGAAATAGTGAGGAAGAACATCATTTTTTGTAGTCGAGGGACTGACCTGAAATCAGTCTTTCTAGTAACATAAAGGATTTTTGAATCTCTCTCTCTCTCTCTCTCTCTCTCTCTCTCTCTCTCTAGTATTCTGGGAATGCATATATTCGGCTGTAAGTTCAGTCTGAAGACCGACACTGGAGACACAGTCCCAGACCGGAAGAACTTTGACTCTCTGTTGTGGGCGATCGTCACTGTGTTTCAGGTAGAGAGAGAGAGAGACATAGTAGTAACACTAACTCACTCACTCACTGACTCACTCACTCACTGACTCACTCACTCACTGACTCACTCACTCACTCAATCACTGACTCACACACTCACTGACTCACTCACTCACTGACTCACTCACTCACTGACTCACTCACTCACTCAATCACTGACTCACACACTCACTGACTCACTCACTCACTGACTAACTCACTCACTGACTCACTCACTCACTCACTGACTCACTCACTCACTGACTCACTCACTCACTGACTCACTCACTCACTCACTCACTCACTGACTTACTCACTGACTCACTCACTCACTGACTCACACACTGACTCACTCACTGACTTACTCACTCACTGACTCACTCACTGACTGACTCACTCACTTACTCACTCACTCACTGATTCACTCACTCACTCACTCACTGATTCACTCACTGTCTCACTGACTCACTCACTCACTCACTCACTCACTGACTCACTCACTCACTTACTGACTCACTCACTCACTCACTGACTCACTCACTCACTCACTCACTGACTCACTCACTCACTCACTCACTGACTCACTCACTCACTCACTCACTCACTGACTCACTGACTCACTCACTCACTGACTCACTCACTCACTCACTCACTCACTGACTCACTGACTCACTCACTCACTGACTCACTCACTCACTGACTCACTCACTCACTCACTCACTCACTCACTGACTCACTCACTGACTGACTCACTCACTTACTCACTCACTCACTGATTCACTCACTCACTCACTCACTGATTCACTCACTGTCTCACTGACTCACTCACTCACTCACTCACTCACTGACTCACTCACTCACTTACTGACTCACTCACTCACTCACTGACTCACTCACTCACTCACTCACTGACTCACTCACTCACTCACTCACTGACTCACTCACTCACTCACTCACTCACTGACTCACTGACTCACTCACTCACTGACTCACTCACTCACTCACTCACTCACTGACTCACTGACTCACTCACTCACTGACTCACTCACTCACTCACTCACTCACTGACTCACTGACTCACTCACTCACTGACTCACTCACTCACTGACTCACTCACTCACTCACTCACTCACTCACTGACTCACACACTCACTGACTCACTCACTCACTGACTCACTCACTCACTGACTCACTCACTCACTCAATCACTGACTCACACACTCACTGACTCACTCACTCACTGACTAACTCACTCACTGACTCACTCACTCACTCACTGACTCACTCACTCACTGACTCACTCACTCACTGACTCACTCACTCACTCACTCACTCACTGACTTACTCACTGACTCACTCACTCACTGACTCACACACTGACTCACTCACTGACTTACTCACTCACTGACTCACTCACTGACTGACTCACTCACTTACTCACTCACTCACTGATTCACTCACTCACTCACTCACTGATTCACTCACTGTCTCACTGACTCACTCACTCACTCACTCACTCACTCACTGACTCACTCACTCACTTACTGACTCACTCACTCACTCACTGACTCACTCACTCACTCACTCACTGACTCACTCACTCACTCACTCACTGACTCACTCACTCACTCACTCACTCACTGACTCACTGACTCACTCACTCACTGACTCACTCACTCACTCACTCACTCACTGACTCACTGACTCACTCACTCACTGACTCACTCACTCACTGACTCACTCACTCACTCACTCACTCACTGACTCACTGACTCACTCACTCACTCACTCACTCACTGACTCACTCACTCACTCACTCACTCACTGACTCACTCACTCACTGACTCACTGACTCACTCACTCACTGACTCACTCACTCACTCACTCACTGACTCACTCACTCACTCACTCACTGACTCACTCACTCACACACTCACACACACACACAGAGACATGAATCTCTCCTCGTGTGTGTGTGTGTGTGTGTGTAGATCCTGACCCAGGAGGACTGGAACGTGGTGCTGTATAACGGCATGGCCTCCACGTCTCCTCTGGCCGCTCTGTATTTCGTGGCTCTGATGACGTTCGGGAACTATGTGCTGTTTAACCTCCTGGTGGCCATTCTGGTGGAGGGCTTTCAGGCCGAGGTCAGTCACACACACACCTTCACTCCCTGATTCAGGACTGAGTTCTTGAACTGTATATGAGTGTGTTTGGTATTTTCAGTGTTTTCCGACAGGTCGTGGATGAGCATTAGGTGCTTCAGAGAAGGCTTTGGGACTGTGGGAATAAAAACGTCCTAATCTGAAATATGTCCGTCTTTCAGGGCGATGCCAATCACTCGTTCTCTGATGACGAAGATGATGATGAGGAGGGATCTTCCGCTAAAGGAAGTGAACAGCACAAAGACTCACTCACGTTATCCGGTACGATCAAACTCAATATTAAACCAAATAAAACGGCTGTAGGATTTACTTTGAAACTGTTTTCCCTCTAAAAATGTTTGTCAGTTTCACAAAAATCGTCCAGCTCAGTTCAGCTCTCAGATAATGCTGCGAATGCAGGAGCTCAATATTAAATTAAATATAAACCTGTGCACACTGGTTGCTGGAAATGAAAGCCAGTCCGATTGCAGTTTGGTGTTTTCAGAAAATATTTTTGTCTCCAGGAAACATCACACATGCACTCGGTCATTCGGTCAATGATGTACTGAAGTTACGCTGTGGCTGTAAAGGGCGAGAGACATTAGTAGACATTAGACACCTGTTTCTCTCCTCCAGAAAAGCCTCCCTCTCTCACTGCGAACGGGCATCTGGATCTGGAGCCGCTGGCCGAGGAGAAGACCAGGAGCAGCTTCTCTGAGGAAAACCACCGGAGGAGGACAATCTGCCTGAGCAGGAGATCCTCCTCTCTAGTCAGTCAATGCCTGAGAGTCATTCAGTGTGTGTGTGAGTGTGTGTGTATGTTATGAGTCAAGGAAACATTAGTGCAGGTAAATGTTATTAGAGAATCCCTCAAGCAGAGACTCATCTGTGTGTGTGTGTGTGTGTGTTTGCGAGAGACTAAAATTCTCTTGATAATGTGCGTCGGACGCTCAGCCAAGGCTTTTGGGGTTTCCATAGCAACCCCTCTTTTAATTGAGGCAGCCGTGTGTATCGAGGGAGAGAGAGACGAGCGAGCGAGCGAACGCCTGGGTTAAATATAGTGTGTTGAGCTGTTGTTCCTGAAGTCACGTGCCGTCAGGAGATTGTGCTGGGAAAGAATTTCTTGCAATTTGCTGAATACTGTAAAAAACAGGCAGAAATCATACAGATGTGTGTGTGTGTGTTCACTTCAGATGTTTCCCTCTACCCGAGTCACTCATCTTGATGATGTCGGAACTCTCTCTCGTTAATGACGTTGGATGTGAACGCTGATGCTCCGTCACCTGACGCGCGTGAGCCGGACGGTGTGTGAGGTCAACATTAGAGATTAGCGGAGGAGAACACAAGTTTCTATGGCAACTGCTTTTACCGCTCATGCTGCTAAAAATGAGCGAATGCAGTCAGCAAGATCAGAAACACGTCCACGGCAATTACCACACACACACACACACACACGACTGCTTAAAGTTAACTCATTTTCAGTGTTTAAACAGCTCGTGTCGTTAGGAGTCAAATGTTTCTTTATATTTTCCTTTCTCTCTGTTGCGCCACAGCTGCAGTTCACATAGATCGACAGGTGAATGGATGGATTGATAGATAGATAGATAGATAGATAGATAGATAGATAGATAGATAGATAGATAGATAGATAGATAGATAGATAGATAGATAGATAGATAGATAGATAGATAGATAGATAGATAGATAGATAGATAGATGGATGGATGGATGGATGGATGGATGGATGGATGGATGGATGGATGGATAGACTGATGGATGGATGGATAGATAGATAGATAGATAGATAGATGGATGGATGGATGGATGGATGGATGGATAGACTGATGGATGGATGGAATGGATGGATAGACTGATGGATGGATGGATAGATAGATAGATAGATGGATGGATGGATGGATGGATAGACTGATGGATGGATGGAATGGATGGATGGATGGATAGATGGATAGATAGATAGATAGATAGATCGATCCCTTCCTGTAGGGCATCTGTGTTCTTGGACCAGTCCAGTCTGTCGTCCAGCTGCATGGATAGATACACAGATGTCATTAGGAATCAAATATTTATTCATTTTTCCAAATATTTTTCAAATAGATGATTTTTCTTCCTCTCTCTGTAGCGACACAGCCGCAGTTCCCAATATCACAACTGGGGGCGTCCTCCCGCTCACCCGTCCTGGAGCCGCCGGTGCAGCTGGAACAGTGGAGGCCCGAGGGCCGGGGGGGGCATTGGGGGCAGTTTGCGTGTGCGCAGTGTTCACTCTCACCCCGCGGAGCATGAGTCTCTCCTGCCCCCCCCACCCGCCCTGTCCCGCCGGGCCCGTCTCTCTCTCTCTCTCTCGGTCGAGCTGCCCGAGGTCCTGCAGCGCCCCCCTCTGGCCCGGATGAAGAGTGAGGTCCTGCACCGCCCCCCACTGGCCCGGATGAAGAGCGAGGTCCTGCTGCGCCCCCCACTGGCCCGAATGAAGAGCGAGGTCCTGCTGCGCCCCCCTCTGGCCCGGATGAAGAGCGAGTCAGCCGAACACCAGGACTGTAATGGGAAGACTCCTGGCCCTCAGGGGCCACTGCTGGGAGAGGTTTATCCACAGCTCAACGCACGCAAGGACAAGAACAACCTGGAGGAAGACACTGACTATGTGAGTGTAGATGGATATACAATGTGGATGGATGGAGGGTGAATATATGGATACGGAGATGGATGAGTGGATGGATGGGTCGATGGGTAGGTAGATGGATTGACAGAAAGATGGATTAATAGATGGATGGATGATTGGATGGATGGATAGGTAGATGGATTGACAAGACAGATGGATTGATTGATAGATGGATGGGTAGATGGATGGATAGGTTGATGGATTGACAGACAGATGGATTGATAGATGGATGGATGATTGGATGGATGATTAGGTAGATGGATTGACAAGACAGATGGATTGATTGATAGATGGATGGGTGGATGGATGGATGGGTGGATGGATGGATAGGTCGATGGATTGACAGACAGATGGATTGGTTGATAGATGGATGGGTGGATGGATGGATGGATAGGTCGATGGATTGACAGACAGATGGATGGGTTGATGGATGGGTGGATGGATGGATAGGTCGATGGATTGACAGACAGATGAATGAATAGTCAGGGACTGATGGGCTGACAGATAAACAGATGGATAGATAGATGTATATATGGATATATATGAAGAGTTCAGATGCAAAAGCCTCTAAGTGCCATTTGAAATTTTCTTTTAGAATGATCATTTTTATCAAGCTTGTATATTTAAGTTCAGTGATTTCACTTAAATGGCAATGATAATTACCTATTAATTGTTGTTTAAGTGAAATTACTGAACTTAAATATACAATTTTGATAAAAATCATCATTAAAGAAGAGAATTTCAAATGGCATTTAGAGGCTTTTGCATCTGAACTCTTCATATGTAGACGGACAGATAGTTAAATTAAAAGAGATATATAGAAAGATTGACAGATGATAGATCTGTATAGACAGATAAACAGAAAGATGGGACAGACATCTGGTCAGATATGTGGATGGATGGATGGATGGATGGACGAACTGATACCTAGTGTGGTAGATGGACAGATTGATTGAATGACATACAGATGAATTGATGGATAGATGGGTTATGTTGATAGGTAGATTGATGGATGGATGGATGGATGGATAGATAGATAGGTTAGGGAGATTGGTAGGTGGATGGATGGATGGATGGATGGATGGATGGGTGGATGGATAGATGGATAGATAGATAGGTTAGGGAGATTGGTAGGTGGATGGATGGATGGATGGATGGGTGGATGGATGGATGGATAGATAGGTTAGGTAGATAGGTGGATGGATAGATAGGTTAGGTAGACAGATGGATGATAGATAGATAGATAGATAGATAGATAGATAGATAGATAGATAGATAGATAGATAGATAGATAGATAGATAGATAGGTAGATGGATGGATGGATGGATGGATGGATGGATGGATGTATGGGTGGATAGATAGGTTAGGTAGATGGTAGATGGAGAGGTGGATGAATAGATGGATAGGTGGATGTATGGATAGACTGATAGATGGAGGAATGAATGAACGAAAGGATAGACTGATGAGCGGATGGATGGATGGATAGATAGACTAATGTATGGATGGATGAAAGGATAGACTGATAGATGAAGGGATGCACTTGAATCCATAATGCTAAATTCAGATGATTGTCCCTGAGAAGCAGAGAAAGTGAATAAAGTCCTGATATTCTCTCTGAGCCGGACGCTCACAGCATTAAAAGTTCGATTTAAAAACGCTTTGTGCGTCAGTTTGAGCGTGTCATTAGAAGAGCGCTTCACTGGGGAGCGGGAATCATCCCGTCTGACGGAGGACTGAGGAGAAACTCGGCTCGTTTCAGCTTTTAATAAACGTCTCGTCAGTGAAATCCAGCGGCGGCTGATGTGGAGAATAAACAACATGAAGAAGCTCATTATGAGCAGTGACAGCAAACACAATAGCCCAACTCCTCTGGGCACAGCGACTGTCCGATCGCATGAATGTGGACGTCACACGGATGTATTAATCCTCACATATTACTCGTTTATTGGAAATGTCTCCCAGGGAAATTGAAATGTTATTCAAAGTTAATTGGAAAGAGTTACCTTCATCTTCGATAACCAGAGTCTTGTGTGTGTGTGTGTGTGTGTGTGTGTGTGTGTGTGATACGCAGAGCCTGTGTTTCCGTATCCAGAAGATGATGGAGGTTTATCGCCCAGACTGGTGTGAGAAGAGGGAGGATTGGTCCATTTACTTATTTTCCCCCCATAACAAGTACGTATTTCCTGAAAGATCATTCTGTCCAAATCTGTTCAGTGGTTCTGATGGACCGAATGATGAGAGTAAACGTCCTTCTCTACTGTACTGATGTATTATATAGGGAATCCGTGCTGTACTCGAGTTAAACTGAATACTCATAAATCATACTTTAAAGTCTATAAGAGTCTTAATGTCTTAAATCATTCTCAGTTATTTAGAAATAAATATCATTTTATTGATCCTAATAAAGAAGTAAAGAAGAAGGCAGGGTCTATTCTTGCAGACAGGTCTCACCCTCTTTTTAGCCAATTTGAGCCCATGAAATCTGGTAGACGTTACAGAACCCCTCTAGCAAATAAAAATATGTTTAAGAGGTCTTTTATTCCAAATGCTGTTAAAATCCTCACCTCGGCAAGCAAGTGAAGAGATTATCCAAATGACAACAGTAGGAAATGTGACTCATCTATTTTTTTTTTTTTTTTTAATGAACTTGTGATCTGTGTGTTTTTAAGACTGTGTTTTATATGTCTGTATATGTATTCTGGTTGAGCCAAAGACAATTTTCCACCCTGGTGGACAATAAAGATATTATTATATTATATTTATTTATTAATGCGATTTTGAAAGACGCCGGTACTAGTCCTTTCAGACACAGACTCTCAGATCTGATCAGATTACTTGTAATGGAGTAAAATGTTTGGTTTTTGGATTTTACCCCCCTGATGTTTTCTAAATCAGTGCGACGCTTGATCTGAACTAGTGAATGTAGTCATTATGTGTGTGTCGTGTCTAAACCGCGTTCAGACGTCACCGTAAAACACCAGCTCTGCTGTCCTGTCTGGCTTCGTCTACGTTAATCCGGATACGTTTTCGTGTAAAAGCGCTCTCGCGTTTTCAGGAGTTTCCCGACGTCTCAGTGTGGATGAGAAACTTCTGGAAAACACTAAATCCCCCTTTACTGCGCATGAGTAAACCCTCACAGAAGCTCCGAGATGATACAGACGGAAACATAACTAATAAAGTAATCGCGCAGTTCTTCAGACAGGATCATTTTATTCAGCAGAATATCTCTTCATTCACGGATGGTCCCGATCGCTCTCACTCATCATTATATGTTGGGTCTGAAACACTAAAACTGTTCTCGTGCTATGGAAATAGGATATTTTCCACTTGTGAACTGGTATTTACCAGTGTGTTGCGTTCAAGTGCTTTTGTTGTCGTAATGTGGTAAAAAGATGGAGATCCAGACCTGTTATTTAGCTAAAACTAATTTAGATTGCTTAAGTCATCTGCAACAGCAAGAAAATGATTTATTAAAACTCAAAAGGTAAATAATATGCTCTATATTTTCTAGAACATGAATAGTATATATTTTGACCATTCACGACTCTTGCGGTGCTTTCCGCCATTTTGAAAAGATCAAAGGTTATCTCATCTCGGCAACTCGTCCATCAAAATATTCTACGAGTTGCCCAGTGGAAAATACCACATGAGGGGGTGTTCATGTGCATTTTTCACGTCGGCTTTTGTAAAAAATTTGGAGTAGGATTTACTTGAAAAAACCTTGCTAAACGACCTCACTCAGAAAATGCTAGTAAATTTACAAAGATTTGCCAAGTAAAAACCTAAACATATTTATCAGTAGCTTTAATTAGAAATCTTTAAGTTAAATTTACTTGGAATGTGGAACTAAGTAAACTTTACAAAAAATAAGTAATTTTAACTCGGCTTGTAAAAGGTTGATTAATACCGATTTCCTTTGCCTTTGTATTACACTTCACTAAAACAATTATCTTGAATTTTATTAGTCATTTATAGTATGTTCTTTACTTAGATCATCTATGTAATTTATATATACATCATGTCAGACTTTAAGCCTTATGTGAATGCAAACACCTCAATACTTGGTAGACAATACACAATGGCGGTAACATTTGATGGATCGTTTTTGTGTTTGAATGTGTCGTTTTAAGCAAAAAATGTACTCGAAATGTCACAAAATGGCAATTTACTAATACTGAAAACAAAAATCAATGATAAAACAGTGTAAACACAGCTGGAAACCAGTGAAAAATGAACCTCATTAATTATTCAAGGTCCAGTGCATGATGGGAACCCCAGTATCAGAAAAGTTGAGTAATTTTTACTTAATTTTATTGAGTTTATATTTACACTTTCATTTATACTCGCTTGAAATAAGTACTGATATGGAATTTACTTAGTTTTTTAAATTCTTGCCTGAACTAACTTTTTCAAGTAAATTACATTGGGTTTTTTCACTAGTATTTACTTAACCAAAAAATCATTTTTTACAGTGCATAATTACCACAGCACATGAACGCAGCATAAAACTGTTCTTGTGTTTCAAGATATGAAGAGTGTGTGAAGTTACATATTTCAGCAACAGTGTGAAAGTGAACCGCACATAACAGGCACAAAACCGCTATAAACATCAATATCTGTTGGCACAATAAACGTCACATGACTATACTTACATCATCGCTTTTGAATACCTGCGTTTTGACAGTCCACACTACAACACGGAAACACTGTCTTCCAATGTATCCACTGCGGAGAGCGTTTTCATTAATATAAGGCCGTCTCAGTGTGAACGGAAGGCCAAAAGATGCGCTTTCGAATGAAACACAAGGCCTCTCTGAGACCGAGATCTGAGTCGAGTCGGAAGAGTCTCGCATGTCCGTCTCAACTCCTGCTGCGGCTCATGACAGATCTCACATGTGCAGGTCTCCAGAGAAACACACACACACACACACACTGACACGGTGAGTGACTCACAGCATGTGTGCAGATTAATGCTCAGAGATCAGAGCCGAGCCGACGCACTGGTGGAAGGATCAATATGGGCTTAGAATTGTTGCATTATTTTAAATAAATAGATTGAGATTCACAAATAAATGCAGAGAGATTCAGAAAAAAATAATCAGATTCACAAATAAATAGATTATGATACACAAATAAATGAAAAGATTTTCACAAATTTCATAAATAAATAAAATAAAACTTTTACTAATGTGTTTTGTCACTAACACTACTCTGCCTGGCATTGATTTGTGAATCGCTTCCATGCATTTGATAAAGAATGAATAACGTGACATTTCCATAATGTGCTGTTCCCATAACAGAGACGTGAAGCGCTGTTTCTCAAAAGATTGGGAACTAATGCTCTAACAAAATCCACATTTTAAACATCTTTTACTTTATCAATTTAATGGGCCTTATTCTTTCTACTTGAGCCAATGCAGAAGAATGAGTAAAGTTATTTCAGGGCTAGACCGCCCCTGATTGTTAAGCAAATCGCTATTGGATAGAGCGAGAAAGTGCAATGATTGGTCAGCAGACATGGCTGTTATCTGATAGGCTGAAGTAGAAAGTGGGTGGAGTCCACTTATTTGTGGATCAAGACTGATCAATACATGTGGACACACACAGGAACCGATTAGCTAATTAATGTCAGACACATTTGTATATTTTTTTATTTGCAAATATAATTTATTTATTTGTGAATTTTAGTCATTTTTGTGAAACTTTTAACATTTATTTGTCAATCTCAATCTATTTATTTGGGAAAATGGAACGATTCTAACCCCATTGGAAACTAAGTGAAATGACATGGAAATAAAAACTAATTTACAGCCCAAATGACCCTTGATTTGGCGACTTGATGTGTCAAGCCTCTCTCTCTCTCTCTCTCTCTCTCTGCAGGTTTCGTCTGATGTGTCAGACCATCATCGCTCATAAGCTCTTTGACTATGTGGTTCTTGCTTTCATCTTCCTCAACTGCATCACAGTGGCTCTGGAGAGACCCAGAATCCACCAGGGCAGTCTGGTACGTCTCATCACTCAGATTCACATACAAACACACACGGCTCACAGCTTGAGTCAGCACGACTCGTCTCGCCGTAGTGACACACTGATTTGCAGCTCCGCATGAACACTGTCACAAAAAAAAAGAAGAAAACCCCTGTCACGTGAGCTGGAGCTTCATAGAGGAGAAGCGGCAGGTTTAATTCCACCGCAAAGATCGATTTACAATATATAGAATCTTCCTTTTAGTTGGAAACGAATAAATGTCCGGCAACTTGAAAAAATATTTAAAAATATGTTTTATTGAGCTCCACAAAAGTTAAAATAATCTATAAACATCTCACAGATTCTATGTACATTAAGTATGTAAAGCAATACTGTCAGTACACCATTTATTTCCATTCAAAATGATGGGAACTGACAGTAAAACAGCAGGCTTGAAAGATTATCAACATTATTATTATTATCAACATTTAAAGTTCCCCTGTAGTCGATCATTTTATCCCTTGAAATTCATCTTTGATCACCTAAATGACATATATAAATGTTTTTTCCTTGAAATAATATTCTTCATGTCTTAATATCTTGAATGTAACTCGACACCCTCGCCTCATTTAGTATGCGTGGTTCTATGAATATGCAAATGCCCCCACTCACTCAGAGCTCCACTGGTTGACGATCACACGTTGATCTGAGTTTGTGACGTCAGAAACACCAGCGATTTCACAGCGTGTTTCTTTGGTTCACTGCAGTTTTAAGGAGGAAATACTCTTATCAACTTACACACGGTGTGTGTTAAAGCGGATTAAACACACCACACACACACACAAACAACATTAAACGCTGGATTTACACCACAGGGGACTTTAATAATCTATAAGCATTTCACAGATTGATTAACTATGTAAAACAATATTGTTAGTATACCATCATGTCCTAACTGGGTACAAATCAAACAAATGCATAAAGATATTCAACTGAAAATGATTTATAGATTTTGCAGCAGTTAATCAGTGTATGAGAGCGGTTTATCTGGTTATGTGTCCGTGTAGAGGCTCGGTCGGCTGTGTTAAATCTGTGAACTCCAGCAGGACTGCTGTGACATTTCAAGCGTAATAATCACAGGATATTTTACCCCTGTAATGTAGAAGTCTCACATCTCATTCTTAGCTTGACATTTCTGGTGCCGCTGTATCATTACCTCGCGCTGCCTTGCCTTACTCTCTCTCTCTCTCTCTCTCTCCCGTCAGGAGCGAGTCTTCCTCACCATCTCCAACTATGTTTTCACTGCCATCTTTGTGGCCGAGATGACAGTCAAGGTAACGTCTCCCCTGAGCACTTCACGTGTGTGTTTCTATCCTGAAAAATCTTACGCTGCTCATTTAGATAAAAAGGGCAGTTAATCATAATTAATAAAGTGCATAAAAACAGAATAAGATTAAAAGCATGCAATCCGTCTGATTATTCCTCTTCATTAATCTCAACACTGGTTTAATGTTATATTAAATAAAATGAAAGATGGCACACATGATAGATAGGGTATAATGCAAGTACAAATAAACAGTAGTTGTGTCAGTCGATTAAATCAAATTAATTTCATTTTGTGTAATTAATCGCACCTAACATTAAAGCTAACATTTTATATTTTAATAATTCCACAGTTAATCTACAAATTAATGTTGAAAAAACATTAAAAACTATATATTTAAATTTTCTACAGAAATTGATTAAAGTTAGCAATCACTTCTCAGTCTTCTATGAAAGCTTGTTTCCGCCACTGAATAAAAAAATATAATAAATAATTGTGACTTTTTTTCTCACAATTCTGACTTTTTTTCTCACAATTGCGAGTTTATATCTCACAATTCTGACTTTATTTCTCAGAATTGCGTGATATAAAGTCGCAATTGCGAGTTATAAAGTCAGAATTGTGTGATATAAAGTCAGAATTGCGAGATATAAAGTCAGAATTGCGAGATATAAAGTCAGAATTTCCAGATATAAAGTCAGAATTTCGAGATATAAAGTCAGAATTGTCTGATATAAAGTCAGAATTGCGAGATATAAAGTCAGAATTGCGAGATATAAAGTCAGAATTGCGAGATATAAAGTCAGAATTGTCTGATATAAAGTCAGAATTGCGAGATATAAAGTCAGAATTGCGAGATATAAAGTCAGAATTGCGAGATATAAAGTCAGAATTGCGAGATATAAAGTCAGAATTGTCTGATATAAAGTCAGAATTGTCTGATATAAAGTCAGAATTGCGAGATATAAAGTCAGAATTGCGAGATATAAAGTCAGAATTGCGAGATATAAAGTCAGAATTGCGAGATATAAAGTCAGAATTGTCTGATATAAAGTCAGAATTGTAAGATATAAAGTCAGAATTGCGAGATATAAAGTCAGAATTGTCTGATATAAAGTCAGAATTGTAAGATATAAAGTCAGAATTGCGAGATATAAAGTCAGAATTGTCTGATATAAAGTCGGAATTCTGAGAAAAAAAGACAGAAGTGTGACTTTTTTTCTCACAATTGCGAGTTTACATCTCGCAATTCTGAGAAATAATGTCAGAATTGCGAGAAGTAAACTCACAATTGTGAGATAAAAAGTCCGAATTGTGAGATAAAAAGTCGCAATTACCTTTTATATTTTTCATTCAGTGGCGGAAACAAGCTTCCATAGTCTTCACAGCATACATTATGAATTAAATCTACAGTAGTCAACATTTGAGGTGGATCAAAGAGTCACTAATTCATGTATAACTTTAATGAAAGGTCTTAAATGTTGACCACTGTAGATGAACCCTTATTAAATCTACAAAAGTTACTCAGATGTTTTCTTTTTCTTTTGTTCTTTGATTTACATTAACGGTTTATTAGGCTGCTGTCACTTTAAGATCCGAAGCACCCTAGTAATGACTATTACGCTTCATTAACGCTCATTTAGATCATTTAGCCAATGAGAAAGCTGGAGACGCAGTGCATGCTGGGTAAACACTGCAGTGAGGAGTCACAGAAGCCTCAGTGCCGGTCTTCAGACACACATCTCTCTGTACCTGTCAGGCGTACCGCGGTAAAGACTGTCAGATGAGAGTGTGTGTGTCAGGAGAGCAGACAGAAGGCAGAGAGTGCTGTGAAACTCATAAAATAATCATGCAGAGGTCCAACATTATAATATATATATGAAGTTTTAAAAGAGAATGTCTAACTTGTCTTTCCGTGGCCCTTAACCTCAGAATGGATCATTACGAGGTCCTCTCTCTCTCTGTGTGTGTGTCAGGTGGTGTCTAAGGGCCTGTATCTGGGCGATCGAGCGTATCTGCGCAGCAGCTGGAACGTTCTGGATGGTTTCCTCGTCTTCGTGTCTCTGATTGACATCGTGGTGTCGATGGCGGGCGGGGCGAAGATCCTGGGCGTGCTGCGGGTGCTGCGACTGCTGAGGACGTTACGCCCGCTCAGGTCACCACGACAACACACACTTTCTTTAACACACTGACACACACTGACTGCAGGTTCATTCTGTGCTCGTGACTCTACAGAGGTATAAATCACAGTATCGGGACAGTTGTTTTTGTTTAGGTATTTGAGGCATTGTAGAATTAAATATGCACTGATTTGCATACATTTTATAGATTAGAAATATGAACACTGGATAGTGATAAGATTATAAGTGAAAGACATTGTTGACATTAGTTAAAGGTGTTTACTAAAGGATTGTCCTTTTAATCACTTCATAAATCAAACAGGCTTAATCTGTACAATATTGTTGTATAAATCAGGTGAACTGATAATCTGAACTGCCCTTCAGAATATAGATATGAATAAAAAAACTCACCATCCAACTCAGTGCCTCGAGACTGTGATTTTAATCTACTGATGCGGATAGTTTAAGTGCAATAAAAGTTTTCTTTTCACTAGTGTGAATGAAGACGGACTCAACACTGAACTGTGCATGAAAACAGTAGCACTTCACGATAAGGTTCATTAGTTAACATTAGGTAATGTATCAACTAACATGAGCCAACAATGAGTAATACATGTGTTACAGTGTTTATTTACCTTTCTTAATATTAGTTAATAATAATCTAGCGGTTCGTTGTGTTCATGTTAGTTCACAGTGCATTAACTAATGATAACTAATTAAGCTTATTGTAAATTGTTACCATTAAAATACCCTGCTCTTGGCTGTCGAGTCTGTGCAGTTGGTGGGACGGCGGTTTCGGCTGGTTCTGTGCGGTTCTATGCAGTTCTGTGTGGTCCTATGTGGCTCTGTGCGGTTCTATGCATTTCTATGCTGTTTTGTGTCGTTCTCTGTGGTTCTGTGCAGTTATGCAATTCTGTGCGGTTCTGTGCGGTTCTATGTGGTTCTGTGCGGTTCTATGTGGTTCTGTGCGGTTCTATGCAATTCTTTGCGGTTCTGTGTGGTTCTATGTGGTTCTGTGCGGTTCTATGCAATTCTTTGCGGTTATGTGTGGTTCTGTGCAGTTCTGTGGGGTTTTGTGTGGTTATATGCAGTTCTGTGTGGTTCTGTGTGGTTCTATGTGGTTTTATGTGGTGCTGTGCGGATCTCTGTGGTTATATGCAGTTCTGTGGGGTTCTGTGTGGTTCTGTGCAGATCTCTGTGGTTCAATGCGGTTCTGTCTGGTTCTATGCAGTTCTGTGTGGTTCTATGTGGTTCTGTGCGGATCTCTGTGGTTATATGCATTTCTGTGGGGTTCTGTGTGGTTCTCTGCAGATCTCTGTGGTTCAGTGCGGTTCTGTGGGGTACTGTGCAGTTCTTTGTGGTTCTATGTGGTTCTGTGTGGTTCTCTGCAGTTCTCTGGAGTTCTGTTGGGTTATGTGTGTTCCTGTGTGGTTCTATGTGGTTCTGTGGGGTTCTGTGCAGTTCTCTGTGGTTCTATGTGTTTCTGTGTGGTTCTCTGTGGTTATGTGTGGTTCTATGCTGTTCTCTGGGGTTCTGTTGGGTTATGTGTGTTTCTGTGTGGTTCTATGTGGTTCTGTGGGGTTCTGTGCAGTTCTCTGTGGTTCTATGTGGTTCTCTGTGGTTATGTGTGGTTCTATGCTGTTTTCTGGGGTTCTGTTGGGTTATGTGTGTTTCTGTGTGGTTCTATGTGTTTCTGTGCAGTTCTCTGTGGTTCTGTGCAGTTCTCTGTGGTTCTGTGTGGTTCTGTGCGGTTCTATGTGGTTCTGTGTGGTTCTATGCGGTTCTATGTGGTTCTGTGCAGCTCTCTGTGGTTCTGTGTGGTTCTGTGCGGTTCTATGTGGTTCTGTGTGGTTCTGTGTGGTTCTGTGCGGTTCTGTGTGGTTCTGTGCGGTTCTATGTGGTTCTGTGCAGTTCTCTGTGGTTCTGTGCAGTTCTCTGTGGTTCTGTGTGGTTCTGTGCGGTTCTATGTGGTTCTGTGTGGTTCTGTGCGGTTCTATGTGGTTCTGTGCAGTTCTCTGTGGTTCTGTGCAGTTCTCTGTGGTTCTATGTGGTTCTGTGGGGTTCTGTGTGGTTCTGTGCGGTTCTATGTGGTTCTGTGGGGTTCTGTGTGGTTCTGTGCGGTTCTATGTGGTTCTGTGCGGTTCTGTGCGGTTCTATGTGGTTCTGTGCAGATCTCTGTGGTTCAGTGCGGTTCTGTGTGGTTCTGACTGGGTTCTTCATGGTTCCTCAGGGTGATCAGTCGCGCTCCAGGACTGAAGCTGGTGGTGGAGACCCTGATCACGTCGCTGAAGCCCATCGGAAACATCGTCTTGATCTGCTGCGCTTTCTTCATCATCTTCGGCATTCTGGGAGTTCAGGTTAATCTCACTCACAC